>NC_056728.1:774035549-774075549 GCF_019279795.1 Protopterus annectens | reverse complement strand
GTCATGCTTTAACCTCTGCAGTAATTGCTTTGCACTCTGTACTGCAATTTCAGCAAGGCTGTGTGACTGTGGGGGTTCAGGACTGCTAGTAACATGGATAAAGTCCCACTCTTTAGCAAATCTCTGAAACAATTGCCTGGTAAACAGAGAACCATAGTCAGAAATAACTTTGTCTGGACTACTATGGACTGAGAAATTACATTTCATATTAGTAATAACAACACTGGATATTAGGTTAGGTAGCAAACCGATCTCAAACCAGTTTGAATAAGAGTCTACCAGCATTAAGTAATGCTGATGGTTCCACTCAAATATGTCAGCTGCTACTGTTGACCAAGGTCGTTCAGGAATTTGGCTTAGCTGAAGTGTCTCTTTTTGCAAATGTGGCTTAGTACTGTTGCATACTGAATAAGAAGAAAGCACTTCATCAATGTCTTTCACTAAAGAAGGCCAAATTACTAGTCATCTCACCCTTCTTTTGGTAGAATTGGAACCTGGGTGGCCATGATGCAAAATCTGAATGTATTCATGCTGTAAGAAAGTAAGAACAATAACATTTGGACCTTTGAAAATGATACCATCTTCCATCAGCATTTCATCTCTGTATGGAAAGTAAGGTTGCACTTCTGGTGGTACACAGAATTACTTTGATGGCCATCCTACATTGATGAAATGGTTGTGCTTTTGCAAAATTGGATCAGTCTTTGCATGATCTCTTAGCTCATCAAGTCTCATGGTAAAAAAATGACACACTTCCATGATATCAAAGTCAAAATTCTCTGCATCAAGCTGTTCTATGGTATTTCTGAGTGATCAGGATAAGGTATTAGCCAGATAAATAAGTTTACCTATTCTATAGTCCATTTTGAAATTATACTTTTGCAATTTGAGCATCATTATTTGCAGTCTTGCTGGAGCTGAACGCATAGGCTTCTTTAAAACAGGTCTAGAGATTGATGGTCAGTTTCTATCTGGCTAGCTCAACCATAAATATCATCATGGAAGTTCAGACAAGCGAACACAATTGCCAAAAGTTCCTTCTCAATTTGAGCATAGTGCATCTCAGTTTGGGCAAGAGTTCTAGATGCATAGGCAATAGGTCTGTCTTCTTGAAGAATAACTGCACCAAGACCGAACTTTGAAGCATCACAGGAAAGAACTATTGGTTTGTGGATATCATAGTATTTTAATGCAGGGGGGGTTAGCAATTTGCTGTTTGAGGCTATCAAATGCTCTCTGGTATTGTTCTAACCATGACCATGGAACCTTTTTACATGCCAGCTCTCTTAAAGGTGCTAAAAACTCACTAAAGTCAGGGATAAATTTGCCCAAATAGTTAATTATACCAAGAAAACACTGCAAGGCTTAGACATTGTCTGGAGCTGGCATCGTAAGAATGGCTGCTTGTTTAGAAGGGTCTGTTCATAAGCCTGTACTGGTAAATAAATTACCTACATAAGCAACTTCTGGTAGTATGAATTTGCATTTCAGAGGATTGAGCTTAAAGTTCACTTCACGCACTATGTTCAGAACTTTTCTGAGGTTTCTGTCAGGCTCTGCTTCACCATAACCTCCAACCAGTTAATCATCAACTATTATAGCACACAGGCAGCCTGAAAATGTACTCAACTGCATGCTGAAAGACTTTACTGGCAGAATGTATTCCAAAAGGCATCCTGAGGAATCTGTATCTACCAAAGGAGGTACAGAATGTAGTCAGTAGTATATGAGCAGTGACCATGGAATACACCCACCCAGTTGTTTCTGTGATTGGACAAATCACACATTGCTGCACCATTTTGACTAACTGGACCTTGACTTTCTCCTGCGTGGCTAATGGAACTCTTCTTGCTGGTCTGACCACTGGACTGACCTCTGGGTCTACTTCCATGGAATACACAACTGGAAGTTTACCTAGCTTGTCATCAAAACATTAGCATACACTGAGAAAATAGGATCAGTAAAACTGGAAGTGAGACATGTGCTTAGGTGATGAACTTCTTTGGTAAAAGAAAGCAAGTTCTTTCTTAAACTGTCTATGAGACCTAATAATGACTGCACAGGTCTTGTCTTCTGACTGTATAAAATTGCAAGCTATAACTGTTCCCAGCCGAGTAGCATAAAAGGACTGCTCAGCCTTCAGTTTGGATCTTTTCATCTCCATAAGCAATAAGCTTTGCACAACTGGCCAAATTGAGTAGCTCACCAGCCCTCACTTTAGTAATTGTTTCTGCTGACATTACATTATACTTTGAACCAGTGTCTACTTTGAGCTCTGTGAGCTTGCCATTGATCAGAACAGTACAAAATACTTCATTCTTTGCCATTAAATCTACTGCATTAACCTTTTCACCAACCACTGATACACCATCTACATAGAAAGAAGGGTTGCAGCTTTCTGCATGATCATCTTTCTTTTTTGAGTGACCTTTCTTAATAACTAAATGAGGCTTGCTTGATTTACAAAAGTTTTGACAATCATTCCATTTTTTACACTTGTGGAATTGCTGACCAAATGCTAAACACTTTTCTGTCTTAAACTCATGACTGGCACCACAATTACAACAGTTAACAATAAGGCTTGACTTGGATTTTGCTGACTCACCCTTATGCTCTACTGAGCATGCCCGTTTTACTGAGGAAGTCTTGGAACTTGCTAGAAAGATACAGGTTCTCCCTGTCAAACCTGCAGGGGTTACAACTACCATGTGCTTAAACCTATTTCTGCTTGCCATGTGTTGCATGCTGTCTATATTTCCTCTAGAGGCTGCTGAAACTATGCTCTTATCACTTGCAAGCATACTTGTGTGCCTCTCTGTGAGCTCATGGATTTGACAAATATCTATGGCTTTGATTAACATTAGATAAATGTCATGAAGCAACATCTTTCTCACTGCAGCACTATTAACACCACACACAACCCTGTCCTTTATTAACTCATCTTTCAAGTCACCAAATCTGTATGTTTTGGCTTTATTTCTCAAGTCAGTGATATAAACTGCAAATGTCTCACTTGGCATTTGGTCTCTTTTGTAGAAAATAAGTGCCTGTCTAATGTAACATTCATCTTTGGATTGCATATTTCTTTAAATTTACATTTTAAGCACTCAGGGTCCTCCCTTGATTCAGTCGGTACCACAATATAATGTTTTGCCTCCTCTCCTGCATATACTTTTGGTGCATACACAAATGAATGCTATCTTCCAATAGCCTCTGACCCAGCTAAGCAAAATGAATGCCCTTGCATGTTCATCTTTGTCAGAAAAAGCTGCTTGTATGAAAATATCATATTCCTGCTCGAATAGTCTCCAATTTTCTGCTAAATTATGATTAGGCACAAGTGCACCTGCTCTGTGAAATGTCTCTGCCATATCAATACACAGTAGTGAAGGTGCTTGAAAGTATGTAAGAGCATACACACACACACACACACACACACACACACACACACACACACACATATATATATATATATATATATAAAATTACAGAACTTTATGCCAGTACTTGAATTATGCCCAGTAGCAAACCAAACTCTGTGAAATAACTGTGATTTGTCAAATAAGTCTCCATAGCACAAGAACACTTTGAAATCACTGTACTTTGTGAAACCACTCCTTAGTGTAAGAAATACTTCAAAATGACTGTAGTTTGCAAATAAACTGTACACTGTGGTATAACTCAGAGTAAGAAACACTTCAAGATGAATGCACTTTGCAAATAAACTGTACACAGCACAAGTACAATTCAAAATGGCTCTACTTTGCAAAACCACTCTGTACAGGGCAAAAAACACTGAAATTGCTGCACTCTGCGAATAAATGCACACAGCACAAGAAACTTTTCAAAATGGCTGTATGTTGACTACACTTTGCAATATAACTGTATTTGCACATAGTAAACTCTTTGAAATAATTGCACCATAATAAATTACACAATCAGCAAACACTTTGCACACTCTGAGATACTTCAAACAACTCTAGTTATGCTTTGAATGGCTTCAGTCAATGCAAAATCATAGTTTGTACCCAAACATGGTCTTTTACTAAAAACAATGCAGTTGCCTTGCTCTTTAAGCTTAATTTGCCATTTAATTGTACTTATTATGCCCTTTTAATCTCTTATCATGCTCATTAGACTTTTCTTGTGCCCGTATTACTTTAAACATGCTCGTTATGCAAACCAAAGGTAATTCTGAGTCACATATGAATACCTTTACTAGGTTTATTAAATATCGTGGCTTTGAACATTTCATTTGATTAATAATGCAGTTTGTGCCTTTTGTTTGATTAATAATATGTTTTGTGTTACTCATTTAATTAACAATGCATTTTGTGCTTTAAAAATGTGTTGTTTCATTTTCTTTGCCAAATAAATAATTTTTCCAATTTTATTTGCCTTTAGCTTGTTTCTGGCCCTTTTGTTTATCTGAGCTCCATTTCACTCAACCAGCTTAATCTGCCTTCACCTTCAATTCTGCATATCAAGGCTAGAAGAAGTTGTTCTTCTCATCCCGGTTCTGACATCATGTCGCTTGTCTGAACAGGATAAAACAGATGAGCATTCGTGGGTTCAGTTCAAGCAGCTTTATTATACACAAACACATCAGAAATGAAGCTTTGTAACTTAAACTTAAATTAACTTATAAACAAACTGTCTTCCACACTCATACATGTTAACACTGGCAGTTTACTAAAAATGACACTGCCACCTGCACATGCTCACTATGTACATCTATGTGTTACATCCGGAAATACATCTTAAATGTAAATACACATGCTCTGATCTACAGCCTCCCTCTTTGAGAAATACTACATATATGAAATTACAGTATTCAACGACATGCAATTTACAGAAGGAATCTTTTTACATGCAGTTATACAGAACTAATTCTTTGACATGCAATCATACAAAATTAGACACATATAAAACAATCATGTCCAAGCTTCTGTGTATTTTACACTAGGGCTAGAAATATGACCTGATCGTGTAACAAAAAGTCAGAATTGATTCTAGCAATGAAGACTGTCTTCAAGGAATGTTCGACTTTGGTGACATCTGGGACATCATCAGGAACAAGAATGGACACTGAGACATGTTCTTCAGTATGAGCATTGTGAGGCCTGCTCTGAGATCTAGAGTCTGTATCACAGGTATGATGCTGCAATATTGTTTCTGATACAGGAAGAGGATGCCTGCAGTTTCACCTGTATTCTGTACCCTCAGATTCCACTAGGTAGGATCTCGGCTTGGACATATACCTCTTGCTTGACCAATTCAATCAAAGTCTTTCACCATTTGCATTCCCACTGTTTCTCCTCCTTTTATTGGATGACAAAATCGGTTTACCTTTAATATCACGAATCAAATTTGGGTGACTTTAGAAAGGTCAAACTACCATTTGCAAGATAGCAAATATGTGACTCCCATAAGTGCGAATATCTTATGGACGAATGTACAAAGCAATTCGCATATTAAACAATCGCACATATGCAATACAACCTTAAGCAATTTTGCATATGTCATAACGTATCTCCGGCATCCAGTAAAACCCTTCCTGGTCCCAGCATAGTTTGATCTGCACATTGGCAGTGGTGTTCAGTAGTTTAGGATAAATAATTGAATTGGATGATCAGAGGACTATGGCGGTAACAATATCTACAGTTTATTTTAAACAGCAAGTAAAAGGAATCTGCATAAAGCAGGAATAATGTTTCAAACATGTGTATGCTTTCATAGCTATCCTGAGCAATATATGTGCAGAATATATGTAGTGTCATTGAATTGTTATTCCAGCTAGCCATACCGTGGCAGGATAAAAGTTGTACTACATTTGTAATGTTGACATGGCATATGGAGTGGTATAATGTGTACTATATGTTCTGTTTTTACGGTGCAAGACTTTACAGTAGTGAATATGTATTGCATGTGTTACAGGCTGGGGAAGGAACTTCGCAGGACTATGCACCAAGCAAAGTGAAAGGACTCAGAAGGGATGGGAATTGTTGCTAGTTGACGGGTATCAGTATTACCAAGAAAAGGCTGTTCAGGTCAAGCAGTATTTGTGTTATACAAGGAAAAATAAAGAAAGGTGTAAGGGTAGATGTGTTACTGATACAGATGTACATGGCTATATTTGATGAAGAGCACGTCACATTACCATGCCCCCGATGTAGTGCAAGGGGAAGTTATGAGAGTAAAAGAACATTTGAAATGTCGTGCTGAGCAATCTGTGGAGGACCCATGCAAAATAGTTGCAGAAGTCCTAGCCGGTACGTCAAGTGATGTTGTCAATGAGTTACCAAATACCAGGGCCCTTAAGCAGACCATTGGGAGGCAGAGGTACAGGAAGAAACTGGATATGTGCAATGGCTTCCGTAATTTCAGGGAAATGAGTGCTGACATGCTACCTTTGAAGAATGGTTCCTTTATTATCAAACATAGTGCAGATAATGAAGGTGATACTAATGTTGTTATAACCACCAGGGATAATTTGAAAATGCTTTGTGAGTCAGAATACCTAATGGTGGTTGGGACCTTCCCTATCAGCACTACTGAATGTAGACAAGTGTATACTTTACACTGCGCACTGACAGGTGGACTGAACAGAAAGGTGGTACCTGTTGTGTATTTGATATTGCCCAGCAAAAGTGAAAGATGTTATGATGCATTTTGGAGGATAGTTTTGCAACTGTGCAGTGAAAATGAATTTAGATTACTTCCCATTGTGGTGTTAACTGATTTTAAATGGGCTGCAGTAAATTCCATTCAAAAACATCTGCCTAACACATTAACCAAAGGTTGTTGGTTTCATTTGTGACAAATTGTGTGGAGAAATATACAGTGCTTACATTTGGCAGGACACTTTGGAAGCAGTATATCCTTTGCAATGCTGTGCAAGGAGATACCTGCATTAGTGTTTGTTGACCCTGGGGACATATGTAATACAGTCCTTGAAATAAAAGCTGATATGCTAGAGGGGGGTAAGCCTTTGTGTACCTTTTTAAGGAAACCTATATATATGGCAGGCCACGACACTATGGTATGAGGGTAAATACAAGTGAAAGAGTGCCTCCTTTGTTTGATAGCACATTTTGGAATCAGTATGACACCTGTGGTATGGGCTACCCTTGTAGCCAGAATGCAGTTGAGGGTTGGCACAGGTGGCTATGTAGTTTGCTGGGTAAGAAAACACTTTATATGCTTGACATACTACAAGCTGTGCAACTAGAGCAAAATCATGTTGATGATTTGAGATGTAGGCTGTTGTTATGTCTGCCTTCCTCATCAAAATGTAGGAGACTGTTGGATAAAGAAGCATCCTTTACAAGTCTACTGGCGAAACATACTGAGGTCATTCCTAGGGGATTTGTTAAATTAGTTGCAAAATACTGCTCCTTCTTATGACTTTAAGTATCCTTGCATTTGGTATTTGTGGATCACGTCACTTTCCATGGGATTACTAACAGAATACAACTCAGGAAGCTGTACATTGCTTACTGTGAATACGGGACTTTATTGTGGCACATTCATTGAAGGAATCACTTTTGATGTTTTCTGTTATGTGTATGGCTTGATGCTAAGCACGGGGAAATGCGTGTGGTGGTTATATTTCGAAAAAGAGTGAAAAAAAGTGAAAAAAGAATTCCACAATTTGATTTTTGATATTTTTGAATTTTCACAGTTATTTTTCACTTATTAGAGTCACCGTTTTGCATGTTCACACTTGTGCAATTCGCGGTGTTAAAGGTAAACAGAAGAAATCTGCTCATTTTATCATAGCTGGACTTCTAAAGGTTGGTGCTTTGATTGCTCTGTTGGTTTTAGCATTAGGCATCGAGAAACTAGAACTGATAGGCAAGGATGTTCTGGTTTGTCTAGATAGAAATCTCTGAACATGCGAGCCAAGTAGGTTGTCATGGGTTATGTTTCTGAGACTGAGTAAATTCAGTAAGATATCGGTATTCTCATGCTTTGACCTCTGTAGCAATTGCTTTCCACTCGGTACTGCACGTTCAGCAAGGCCATTTGACTGTGGGTGTTCAGGACTGCTAGTAACATGGATAAAATCCCACTCTTTAGCAAATCTCTGAAACAATTGACATGTAAACTGAGAACCATTGTCAGAAGTAACTTTGTGTGGACTACAATAGACTGAGAAATGATGTTTCGTTTTAGTAATAACAACACTGGATGTTAGGTTAGGTAGCAAATCGATCTCAAACCAATTCAAATATGAATTTACCAATGCTAAGTAATGCTGACGGTTCCATTCAAATATGTCAGAGCTGCTGTTGAACAAGGGAGTTCAGGAATTTGGCTTAGCCGAAGTGGCTCTTTTTGCAAGTGTGGCTTGGTACTGTTGCACACTGAACAAGAAGAAAGCACTTTATGAATGTCTTTCAATAGAGAAGGCCAAAATAGTAGTAATCTCACCCTTCTTTTGGTAGAATCAGAACCTGGGTGGCCATGACACAAAATCTGAATGTATTCATGCTGTAAGAAAGTAGGAACTATGACTTTTGGACCTTTGAAAATGATACCATCTTCCATCAGTATCTCATCTCTGTATGGAAAGTAAGATTGCACTTCTGGCAGTACACAGGATTGCTTTGGCAGGCATCCTACATTGATGAAGTGGTTGAGCTTTTGCAAAATTGGATTAGTCTTTGTATGATGCCTTAGCTCATCAAGTCTTGTGGTTAAAAAAATTACATACTTCCATGACATCAAAGTCATAATTCTCTGGATCAACCTGTTTTGTGGCATTTCTGAGTGATCTGGTTAAGGTATCAGCCAGATAAAGAATTTTATCCTTTGTACAGACCATTTTGAAATTATACTTTTGCAATTTGAGGATAATTTTTTGTAGTCTTGCAGGAGCTGAATGCATAAACTTCTTTAAAATAGTTGTGAAGGCTGTCAGCCTAGCCAGATAGAATTGTGCAGATACTTGTATCATTTGTAAATATGAATGTTGAACTACAGACTTGTTTTCTTCATTGAAAGAAAATACTGTAAAATGTTAAAACACAGGCTTGTTTTCTTAAATGAAAAAATATGCTGTGAAATGTTGAACTTCAAAAAAATGTAACAACACTGCCCTCTGCTGTAAAGAAAGCTAAGGCAAGTATTTCATGTCTGTCCCTTTGAAGTTAGAATTTGTAGTTGATGGGTCTGGAGTGAAGTATTCTGCCTATTGTTTTAACTTAAGGAATAATTACTAGAGTTTACATGTGGAATGTCTTTTATGGCTGTAGTTTCCTGCAGGTGCAAGATAACAATTATGTAGTATCTGTTAGCCTGGGAACACCAGGAAAGTGTGAAATGATGTAATGGGAATCAGGAATGAAGACAGCAATTTAAACAGAGAGAATCAGAAGGCATTAAGCATTTTTGTCTTGACCATCCAACTCACAGCACTGTCTTGCTCATATCTAAGTTATCTTAGACTTGTGTTTTCTTTTAGAAATAGCTAGAAACTAGAAAGATTAGACTAAGTGTTTTTCTGTGATGTCAGAACTGTGCTACTAAATTATTTTAAGTATTTCTGTGTGATCTCTGAACTATTGGCTAGCACTGTGTAGTAGAACGTATTGTCTTGTGGTTTTAATTATTTATTATTAAATATTTTTAAAACCTTTCAACTATGACTGTTTTATGTAGAGATAAGTTAAGCTCTAAGAGTACATTGCATGTATATAAGAATCCTGTACCAAATCACTCTAATAAGCCTTGACTGTTTAGTCACACTTACCAATTGGATAATAATATTGCACAGTAATAATTGGACACCCTTTTAAGGGCCTTTAAGTAAGTGATAAATATTAACTGGGTGGTGGCAGGGATTTCTACCATATAGTCTGGGTAAAAGGGGGCTGTGCGAGTCTTCCCCAGGAGTGTCTGTGTGGCTGTATAAACTTATCTCAAAGTGTGTGTGTGTGTGTGTCAGCTACTTGGGCAGGGACACAAAGCAGTGGTTGGATAGAAAGTGTGCTGGAGATTTTAGCTTGCCCAGCTGGCTGAGATCTGGAGCCTATAACTGTGCCAGTGGGGAGTCTTATTAGGGACCTGGATAGCAAAGGAGTGACCAGCCCAGGACTGATTGGGATCTCTGTGTGCCCTTAAGGGAAATTGCTCTTTACTGTGTGTATTTCTTATCCTTTCCTCATATATGAGACGCCCTCTCTGGTGGTAGTGGTGAGGATTGAGGCTCCTTGATTGCTAGGCCAGGGCACGGGTGTCACATTTGTGTTTGGCAGTGGTGGGATATCCACATCACATATTAATTTGGTGTCAAATACTAACTGGCTTGTAGTGGTGTGGGTAGAGTGAATTCCTGTAGCTTGTGTACAGTGAGCTCTGAATGTGTTTTGTACTCTAAAACAGCCACACAGTGAATACTTAGAGTTCAGATCACAATTGTTTTATTTCTTTTGTTAGCTTAGTTAGTCAGGGTGAGCAGGCAGCATGTCAGCAGAGGAGTATAGAAAGATGACAATGAGCCAGCTGGTGGAGATGTGCCAGGCTAGGAGACTGGTGCATGGAAACCTGACTAAGGCAGACTTAATTGCAGCCTTGGTTACAGCTGCATCAGAAAACAACAACCAGGAGGACAATCAGATTGGCAGTGGAGATATAATATCCTTGGGGAATGGAGAGCTCAACCTTTCTGCAGTGGACTTAAAAATCCAGCTGGAGCTAAAGAGACTTGAGTTGGAGGCCAGGTGTATGGAATTAGAAGCAGCTGAGAGACTGAGGCATCCAGAGAGTGAGGAGAATGAGAAACTGCTACACCTAGAAGCTGGGAAAAAAGAGAGGCAGAAGCAGCATGAGAAGGAGATGCTGACTCTTTACCAGAGTCATGGAGGTAATGGGGAAGGGAGTAACTGGATCCTAGAAGCACAAAATGTCAGTAAATTTCTTCCGCAATTTAAAGAGGGGGATAATTTTGATAGTTTCATTCATATGTTTGAGTGGGTATGTAAACTATATGAAGTTGACCAAGGGCTCTGGCTATGGTTCCTGACCCTCTTACTCCATGGTAAAGCTGTAACTATATTATCTAATATGTCTGATGTTGCATGTTTTGATTATACTGCTGTAAAAAATTGTCTTTTAGAATTGTTTAAGCTAACACCTGAAATGTATAGGAAAAAGTTTCGTGAACATAGATGCAAGGCAGCTGAAAGTGTGTGTGAATATATTGCTGAACTGAGCACTTATTTCCATAGGTGGGTGAGTGGATGTCAGGTCACCACTTTTGAAGGGCTGGCAGTCCTTTTGGTGAGGGAACAAGCCCTTAGCACTTTGCCAGAGGACATGAGGATCTGGTTAGCTGATAGACGGTGTGCTACTTCAGATGAGTTGGGGAAGAAGGGAGACCTATACCTGGCAAGCAGGGCAGCCCTGCACAGGAAGGGAACCCCCAGTACTGCTCATGAGTCTAAAGGAACCCATGGTGGGCAGCACAGACTGCCACAACAGAATCTGCCAGTAGCAGGGGAAGCCACTAGTCCAGGCACACGTCCAGGAGCTAGGGTTAAATGTTTTGAATGCAACCAGTGGGCCATGTGGCATACAGGTGTCCATGGAGGCAAGGTGGGGAACAAAAGGTGAGGGAGCCAGTAAGTGGAAAAGACAAAATGCCAATAGTAGGTTATCTTGAGACAACAGGGGTACTAAACTACTATCCTGCAGATGTCCTGATAGGGAAGGATTCAGATGAAGCAGTACCATGTGCTTATGCAGTTACATGCAGTAAAGCTAGGAGACAAGCATGCAGGTCTGGTAGCCTAGGGGAGACACAGACAGACTGCATACTTGCAGCCAGGACTGGTGAGGTGGTTACTTCAGGGAGGGAGCTACTCTGTAGCAATGAGACTGAAGGTGAGCCACAGCTGCTTGTGGGTACTGATGTTCCTTTGGACAGAGTGACTGCAAAGGTAGAAGTGAGTAGTAGTACCCAGGCTGACAGTGAGGCACCACCATCAGTGGATGCCAGACTTCCTGTGGAAGGGGAGCTGGGAAGGGTTACAAGGAGGGAATTGAGACAGGCTCAGCTCTCAGACAGTACATTGCAAGGCCTGAGGCAGGTAGCTAGGGAGGCACCTGATTCTCAAGGAAAAGGGGAATCTGTATACTGAGACAAAGGGTTACTATACAGAGAGTGGACCCCTGAAGGAGGGCTAGAAGGTGAGAGAGTACAGCAGTTGGTAGTGCCTAGATCCTACCATCTGGTGCTTCTAGCCATAGCCCATGATATTCCCTTTGCAGGTCATTTGGACATAAAACGTACAAAGAGGCATATTATTCAAAACTTCTATTCGCCTGAAATTTCCAGAGATGTAACAGGGTACTGCAGGATCACTGAGCAATGTCAAAAGGTAGGCAAGGCAGGAGACAAGGTGAGAGCTCCTTTGACACCTTTGCTTGAGATTGAGGAGCCATTTCAGAGGGTAGCTATGGATATTGTGGGTCCTCTGAGTACCCCAAGTTCCACAGGGAAAAAGAATATCCTAGTGGTAGTGAATTATGCTACACGATACTCTGAGGCAGTGGCTTTGTCCTCCATTGGGGCAGAGAAGGTGGCAAATGCTTTGTTAGAGATTTTCAGCACGGTAGGTTTCCCAAAAGAAATACTGACTGACAGAGGTACCAATTTCACGTCAGACCTGCCGGCTTGTCTGTGGAAGTCCTGTGGGGTGAAGCACATGAAGACCACCCCCTACCATCTCCAGACTAATGGTCTTGTTGAGAGGTTAAACTCTACAATCAAGTACATGCTACAAGCATTTGCAGATCAGTTTAAGTGGGTATGTGACAAATATTTGTCCCATCTGTTGTTTGCTTACAGAGAAGTTCCCCAGGAAGCCACTGTTTTTTTCCCTTTGAGTTGCTGTATGGGCATAAGGTGAGGGGCCTCTAGATTTAATTCGAGATGAGTGGGAAGGTGAGTGCGAGTCTCACAAGGAGTCTATTGTGGCATACATCCTAAACCTCAGGACAAGGCTCAGGGAACTCATGGGCTTGGCCCAGGAGAACCTGGCAGAAACCCAACAACAGAAAAAGGTGTGTTATAACAGGAATGCTTGAGCTAGAGAATATGCTGCGGAGCAGTAGGTAATGGTTTTCATTCCTGTCAGACACAACAACTTGCAAGCAGCTTGGGAGGAACCCTACAAGGTGGTAAGAAATGTAATTGATGTTAACTACATGGTGGAACTGCTAGGCAGAAGGCAGTGGTACAAACTGTACCATGTTAACATGATGAAACCTTACCATGATAGGGAGGACCTTGTGCTGAGCATTTGCAGTGGATTGCAGGAGGATTCTGAGGGAGATCTGGGGACTGATCTCCTCAGTGAGGTTTGGGCTGACACCTCAGTGGAAGGGACAGCAATGTCCCAGCAGCTATCTCCTACCCAGGTTTGAGAAATCCAAGCAGTTTTGCAGGAATTTGGGGACATGTTCACTGGGAAACCAGGGTGCACCCACCTGGTGCAGCGCCTGGTGAATACAGGACCCCAAAGGCCTATTAGGCAAGCCCCATATAGAGTGCCTGAGAGAGTCAAACGGACTCTGATGGAGGAGGTACAGGAGATGTTGGAACTAGGTGTGATTCAAGAGTCCAACAGTCCCTGGGCCTCCCCAGTGGTGCTGGTGCCAAAGAAGGATGGCAGCACTAGGTTCTGTGTGGACTACAGAAAATTAAATAGTCACACAGTGTCAGATGCTTACCCCATGCCTAGGACAGATGAGGCCCTAGAGCAGCTGGGTGGGGCTAAGTATCTTACAACCATTGATCTTTCCAAGGGTTACTGGCAGGTGCCCTTGACTCCCAGTGCTAGAGAGAAGTCAGCCTTTGTGACTCCATTTGGCTTGTATGAGTTCACAAAGATGCCCTTTGGGATGAAAAATGCCCCAACGACTTTTCAGAGGCTGGTAGATCATATCCTAGCAGGAACAGGAGGGTTTGCCCTTGCATACCTAGATGATATTGCCAGCTACAGCCATTCCTGACCAGAGCACCTTCAGCATGTCAGGGAGGTGCTGGGTAGACTACAGAGGGAAGGGTTGACCATTAAGCTGAGCAAATGTCAGGTGGGTATGGCAGAGGTCTCTTACCTAAGACACAGAGCAGGGAGTGGTAAGATAAGGCCAGAACCTGCCAAAATGGAAGCCATTCAGGCATGGCCTGCACCTGTTACTAAAAAGCAGGTGAGGACATTTTTAGGGACAGCAGGGTACTACAGAAAGTTTGTCCCCAGTTATAGTACCATAACTGCTCCCCTCACAGACCTGACAAGGAAGAACAGACCAGATAAGGTAGTGTGGGCCCCAGCTTGTGAGCAGAAATTCCAGAAGCTTAAAGATGCTTTAGGAGGACCCCCTGTGCTAGCCAGTCCAGATTACAGCAAATAATTTGTTGTGCAGGTGGATGCTTTAAACCATGGGGTGGGGGCTGTACTTAGCCAGATTTCTTCAGAAGGAGAAGAGCACCCAGTGGTTTATTTCAGTTGTAGGCTCCAACCCAGGGAGGAATGCTATGCAGCTGTAGAAAAAGAATGTCTAGCCATAGTGTAAGCACTGCAGAAACTTCAGCCTTATCTGTATGGAAGGAAATTCACTGTTATGACAGATCACAACCCCCTAACATGGTTACACAGAGCCAGCCAGCAAAATGCCAAGTTGCTAAGATGGAGCCTGGGGTTGCAAGCATATGATATGTTAATGCAACACCGCAGTGGGGTTAGCAATGCTAATGCAGATGGGCTCTCAAGACAGGGAATGGGGTGATGTACACTCAGATGGACCTAATCCTTGCAAGCTGCGTTTCTCAAGGGTCACTTGAAAAACTAGCTTGAGTTATCCAGGGGGGAGAAATGTGAAGGCTGCCAGCCTAGCCAGATAGAACTATGCAAATAATTCTAGCATTTGTAAATATGAATGTTGAACTACAGACTTGTTTTCTTAATTGAAAGAAAATACTTTGAAATGTTGAAATGCAGGCTTATTTTCTTAAATGGAAGAATATGCTGTGAAATGTTGAACTTCAAAAAAATGCAACAACATTGCCCTCTGCTGTAAAGAAATCTAAGACAAGTATTTCATGTCTGTCCCTTTGAAGTTAGAATTTGGAGTCAATGAGTCTGGAGTGAAGCATCCTGCCTATTGTTTTAACTTAAGGAATAATTAATATAGTTTACATGTGGAATGTCTTTTAACTTAAGGAATAATTAATAGAGTTTACATGTGGAATGTCTTTTATGGCTGTAGTTTCCTGCAGGTGCAAGATAACAATTATGTAGTATCTGTTAACCTGGGAACACCAGGAAAGTGTGAAATGATGTAATGGGAATCAGGACTGAAGATAGAAATTTAAACAGAGAGAATCAGAAGGCATTAAGCATTTTTGTCTTGATCATCCAACTCACAGCACTGTCTTGCTCATATCTAAGTTATCTTAGACTTGTGTTTTCATTTAGAAATAGCTAGAAACCAGAAAGATTAGACTGTTTTTTCTGTGATGTGAGAACTGTACTACTGAATTATTTTAAGTATTTCTGTGTGATTTTTGAATGCTTTACTAGCACTGTGTAGTAGAAAGTCCTGTCTTGTGGTTTTAATTATTTATTATTAATTTTTTTAAAAACTTTCAACTGTGGCTGTTTTGTGTAGAGATAAGTTAAGCTCTAAGAGTGCATTGCATGTATATAAGGATCATGTACCAAGTCACTTCAATAAGCCTTGACTGTTTAGTCACACTTACCAATTGGATAATAATAGTGCACAGTAATAATTGGACACCATTTTAAGGGCCTTTGAGTAGCTGATAAATATTAGCTGGATGGTGGCAGGGATTTCTACTGTATAGTCTGGGTAAAAGGGGCCCAGCTGGAGAACCTGTGCCAGCCTCCCCCAGGAGTGTCTGTGTAGTTGTATAAACTTATCTCAAAGAGTGTGTGTGTCAGCTACTTGGGCAGGGACATGAAGCACTGGTTGGACAGAGAGGGTTCTGGAGATTTTAGCTTGCCCAGCTGGCTGAGATCTGGACCCTATAGCTGTGCCAGTGAGGAGTCTTATTGGGGACCTGGAGAGCAAAGGAGCAACCAGTCCCAGACTGACTGTGATCTCTGTGTGCTCTTAAGGGAAATTGCACTTTACTGTGTGTATTTGTTATCCTTTCCTCATATATGAGATCCCTCTCTGGTGTTAGTGGTGAGGCTTGAGGCTCCTTGATTGCTGGGTAAAGGCATGGACATCACAATAGTGACTAGAGATTAATAGTCAGTTTTTGTCTGGATAGCTCGGCCATAAATATAATCATGAAACTTTGGACATGCGGACACAATTGCCACTACTCAATTTGAGCATACTGCATCTCAGTTTGTGTAAGAGTTCTAGATGCATAGGCAACAGGTCTGCTTTCTTGAAGAATAACTGCACCAAAATCAAACTTTGGGGTTCCTATCACGTCATTGATTCTTTAGACTGTTGAATGCCTAAATGTTGACACCTAAATGTTGAATGCTGAAAACTGTGAATGGCCAATTACGCAATTTTTTTCCCAGGGAAAAATTTGCTTGGCCGTCATCGAGGATTTGCCCTTTTCCCTGATGTAGAGCAATCTTGGAGTTTGTATATTTAGTTAGCATGCCGGGAGGTCTGGGGGTGAAGCCCCCCACTTGGTTAGGGTTTTAAATTTTTTTTTTTTTGGCCAAGCAAATTTTTTCACTGGGAAAAATTTGTGTAGTTGGCCATTCATGGTTTTCAGCATTTGAAGGTGTTCGACAATCTAAATGTTCAACATTGTAATATAGACATGAACTTTGAAGCATCGCAGGAAAAAAATATTGGTTTGTGGACATCATAGTATCTTAATTTAGGTGGAGTAGCAATTTGCTGATTGGTGTTATCAAATGCTCTCTGGTATTGTTCTAACCATGACCATGCAACCTTTTTGCATGTCAGCTCTTTTAATGGCACTGATAGCTCATTAAAGTCAGGGATAAATTTGCCCAAATAGTTAACCATACCAAGAAAACACTGCAAGGCTTAGACATTGCCTGGAGCTGGCAATAATAAAGCACACACTCTGCAACCACTTTGCACACTCTGAGATAGTTCGCACAACTCTAGTTATGCTTTGAATGGCTTCGGTCAATGTGACATAGTAGTTTGTGCCCAAACATTGTCTTTTAGTAAAAACATGCAGACACTATGCTCTTTAAGATTACTTTGCCCTTTTATTGTAGTTGTTATGCCCTTTTAATCTCTTATCATGCTCATTGTACTTTTCTTGTGCCCATTTTACTTTAAACATGCTCGTTATGCAAACCAAAGATAATTGTGAGCTCCATATGAATATCTCTGCTAGTTTTATCAAGTATTTTGGTTTGCAACATTTCATTTAATTAATAATGTGGTTTGTGCCTTTACCTTGATTAATAATATGTTTTGTGCTACTCATTTAATTATGAATACATTTTGTGCCTGAAAAATGTGCCATTTCATTTTTTTTTCCAAATAAATTGTTTTTCCCATTTTCTTTGCCTTTATCTGGTTTCTGGCCCTTTGTGTTTGTCTGAGCTATATTTCACTCAACCCACTTAATCTGCCTTCACCTTCAACTCTGCACATCAAGGCTTGAAGTTGCTCTTCTAATCCCAGTTCTGATTTCATGTCACTTGTCTGATCAGGACAAAACAGACAAACATTCGTGGCTTCAGTTCAAGCATCTTTATTATACATAGACATATCAGAAATGAGGCTTTGTAACTTAAACTTAAATTAACTTATAAAGAAACCATACTCACACATGTTAACACTGTGGCTGTTCTCTGAAAATGGCACTGCTGCCTGTATATGCTCAGTATTTATATCTATGTGCTACATCTGGAAATGCGTCTTAAAGGTACATAGACACGCTCTGATCTACATCCTCCCTCTTTGAGAAATAGTACATATATGCAATGACAGTACTGAATGACATGCAATTTACAGAAATAATCTTTTGACATGCAATTATACAGAACTAATTCTTTGACATGCAATCATACAAAATTAGACACATATAAAACAATCATGTCCAAGTTGCTGTGTATTTTACACTAGGTCTAGAAATAAGACCTGATCATGTAACATAAAAGTAAGAACTGATTCTAGCAATGGGGACTGTCTTCAAGGAATGTTCAACTTTGATGACATCTGGGACATCATCAGGAACAGGAATGAACACTGAGACATGTTCTTCGGTATGAACATTGTCAGGGTTGTTCTGAAATCAAGTCTGTATCCCAGGTATGATGCTGTGATATTGTTTCTGATAAAGAAAGGGGATATCTGCAGTTTCTCATGTATTCTATACCCCCAGATTCCACTAAGTATTTATTTTATTTTATTTTATTTTATTTTACATTTGTTGACGGGGATAGTCCAAATGGAGCCATGTCCATTTTCAGTGGAGGCCCGGGGAGATAAGCTCCAAGTTATCAGATATAATAATACAATTAAAACAAGGGTACATAAGTAGTATTACCAAAGAATACATAGGCAGACATGAGATACACCTGGTTATAGTCAGGAGAAAATTAACAAAAAATAGTTGGGTAGGATCTTGGCTTGGCACATATACCTCTTGCTTGACCAATTCAATCAAAGCCTTTCGCTGTTTGCGTCCCCACTGTCTCTCCTTTTAATGGACGAACAAATCTGTTCATTTTATCATAGCTGGACTTCCGAGAAGAATACTTCTTAAAAAGTTGGGCTTTGATTGCTCTGCTGGTTTTACCATTAGACACCAAGAAACTAGAACTGATAGGCAAGGTTGTTCTGGTTTGCCTAGATAGAAGTCTCTGAACAGGCAAGACAAGTAGGTTGTCACAGGGTATATTTCTGAGCCTGTGTAAACTCAATAAGATATCTGTACTGTCACACTTTGACCTCTATAGTAATTGCTTTGCACTCTATACTGTATATTCAGCAAGGCAGTTTGACTGTGGGTGTTCAGGACTGTAGTAACATGGATAAAATCCCACTCTTTAGCAAATCCCTGAAACAATTGACTGGTAAACTGAGAACCATTGTCAGAAATAACTTTGTGTGGACTACAATGGACTGAGAAATGATGTTTCATCTTAGTAATAACAGCACTGGACATTAGGTTGGGTAGCAAATTGATCTCAAACCAGTTCAAATAAGAGTCTACCAACACTAACTAATGCTGATGGTTCCAGTCAAATATGTCCATCACTGCTGTTGACCAAGGTAGTTCAAGAATTTGGCTTAGCTGAAGTGGCTCTTTTTGCAAGTGTGGTTTAGTATTGTTGCACACTGAAGAAGAAGAAAGCACTTTATTAATGTCTTTCGCTAGAGAAGGCCAAAATTCTAGTAATCTCACTCGTCTTTTGGTAGAATCAGAACCTGGGTGGGCATGACACAACATCTGAATGTATTCACTCTGTAAGAAAGTAGGAACTATGACTTTTGGACTTTTGAAAATTATACCATCTTCCATCAGCATCTCATCTCTGTATGGAAAGTAAGGTTGCACTTCTGGCAGTACACAGGATTGCTTTAATGCCCATCCTACATTGATGAAGTGGTTGAGCTTTTGCAAAATTGGATTAGTCTTTGTATGATGTCTTAGCTCATCAAGTCTTGTGGTAAAAAAATTACATACTTCCATGACATCAAAGTCAAAATTCTCTGCATCAAGCTGCTCTGTGATATTTCTGAGTGATCTGGTTAAGGTATCAGCCAGATAAAGACGTTTAACCTTTGTATGGACCATTTCGAAAATATACCTTTGCAATTCCAGCATCATTCTTTGTAGTCTTGCTGGATGTGAATGCATAGGCTTCTTTAAATAGTGACTAGAGGTTGATGGTCAGTTTCTGTCTGGATAGCTTGGCCATAAATATAATCATGGAACTTCGAACATGCGGACACAATTGCCACTACTCAATTTGAGCATACTGCATCTCAGTTTAGGTAAGAGTACTAGATGCATAGACAACAGGTCTGCCTTCTTGAAGAATAACTGGACCAAGACCGAACTTTGAAGCATCACAGGAAAGGATTATTGGCTTGTGGACATCATAATATCTTAATGTAGGCGGATTAGCAATTTGCTGTTTGATGTTATCAAATGCTCTCTGGTATTGTTCTAACCATGACCATGCAACATTTTTGATTGTGAGCTCTTTTAAAGGTGCTGATAACTCACTAAGTCAGGGATAAATTTGCCCTAATAGTTAACCATACCAAAAGAACACTGCAAGGCTTGGACATTGCCTGGAGCTAGTATCTCAAGAATGGCTGCTTGTTTAGAAAGGTCCAGTTATAAGCCTGTACTGGTAAATAAATGACCTACATAAGTAAGCTCTGGTAGTCTGAATTTGCATTTTAGAGGATTGAACTTTAAGTTCACTTCACAGACTCTGTTCAAAACTTTCCTGAGGTTTCTGTCAGGCTCTACTTCACCATTACCTCCAACCAGTTAATCATCAACTATTATAGCACATGGGTAGCCTGAAAAAATTTTCTCAATTGCATGGTGAAAGACTTCACTGGCAAAATTTATTCCAGAAAAGGCATCCTGAGGAATCTGTTTCTACCAAATGGGGTACTGAATGTAGTCAGTAGTGAAGATCTGCAATCAAGCATTACTTGCCAAAATGAACTCTTTGCATCTAAGACAGAAAATACAGTGGCATTTGGTATAAAGGCAGCAATCTCCTCAACTGTATGCATAGCCTGATGAGGTATTTTTAATGCCTTGTTCAAATCTCTTGGCTCATCTGAATTTTTCTTATGATCAGCTACCATGGAAGAGACCAACTTAGTTGGTTCTGTGACTAGACAAATCACACCTTGCTGCACCATTTTGTCTAAATGGACCTTGACATCATCCTGCATAGCTTTTGGAACTCTTCTTGCTGGTCTGACCACTGGATTGACCTCTGAGTCTACTTTCATGGAGTACACAACTGGGAAAAAACATCAACATACTTTGAGAAAATAGCATCAGTAAAACTGGAACTGGGACATTTGCTTACGTGATGAACCTCTTTGGTAAAAGAAAGCAGTTTCATTCTTAAACGGTCTCTGAGACCTAATAATGACTGCACAGGTGTTCTGACTGCATAAACGTGTAAGCTAAAACTGTTCCCAGCCGAATAGCATATAAGCACTGAGCCTTTGGTTTGAATCTCTTCACCTCTACAAGAAACAAGCTTCACACAATTGGCCAAATTAATTTGCTCACCAGCCCTCACTTTAGCAAATGTTTCTGCTGACATTACATTACACTTTGAACCAGTGTCTACTTTGAGCTCTTTGGGCTTGCCATTGATCTGAACATTACAAAACACTTCATTCTTTGCCAATACATCTACTGCATTAATCTTTTCACCAACCCCTGATACACCATCTACATAGAATGCTTGACTTGGGTTTTGCTGACTTACCCTTCTACTGTACTGAGCATGCCCTTTTTATTGAGCTAGTCTTGGAACTTGCTAGAAAGTTATGGGTTCTCCATACCAAAGTTGCAGGGGTTGCAGTTATTATATGTGTAGACCTGTTTCTGCTTGCCATGTGTTTCATGCTGTCTACGTTTGCTCTAGAGGCTGCTGAAACTATGCTCTTATCACTTGCAAGCATACTTATATGCTGTTCTGTGAGCTCATGGATTTGACAAATCTCTTTGGCTTTGCTTAACATTAAATCACTGTCACAAAGCAATTAATTTCTCACTGCAGCACTGTTAATACCACACACAAGCCTGTCCTTTATTAACTCATCTGTCAAGTAACCAAATATGCACATTTTGGCTTCATTTCTCAAGTCAGTGATATAAGCTGCAAAAATTTCACCTGACTTTTGGTCTCTTGTATAAAATAAGTGCCTCTCTAATGTAACATTCATCTGGGGGTTGCACATTTCTCTAAATTTACGTATTAAGCGCTAGCACTCAGGGTCCTCCCTTGATTCAGGCAGTACCACAATATGATGGTTTGCCCCTCTCCTGCATATACTTCTGATGTATACACAGAACACTCTGTTTCAATAGCCTCTGACCCAGCTAAGTTAAGCAAAATTAATGCCCTTATATGTGCATCTTTGTCAGAAATAGCTGCTTGCATGAAAATATTGTATTCCTGCTCATATACTCTCCAATATTCTGTTATATTATGATCAAGCACAAGTGGACCTGTCCTGCAAAAGGCCTCTGCCATATCAACACACAATAGCAAATGTGCTTGAAATTATGTACAAACATGTTGTGTCTTTCGGCTTTTCCCAGTTAGGGGTCACCACAGCAGAACTCCGGTCCGCTAATGATTGGCAGTGGATTTTTACGTGCCGAGTTGCCAGCCCTGACGCACAACCTTCAATGAAGGTACGCCCATTCACGCATGTCTCTACACAGAAAACGCTCTAGCTGAGAATCGAACAGGACAACGACTTACTGTGAGGTGACAAACATACACCCATAAATATACATATATGCCAGAACTTTATGCCAGTACTTGTAATTATGCCCAATAGCACAACAAACTCTTTGAAATAACTGCACTTTGCCAAATAAGTCTTCATAGCCCAAGAACACTTTGAAATCACCGTAGTTTGTGAAACCACTCCTTATCAGTGTAAAAAATACTTTGAAATTACTGTACTTTGCAAATAAACTGTACACCATGGAAAAAGCTCAGAGTAAAAACACTTAAAGATGAATGCACTTTGCAAATAAAGTGAACACAGCACAAAAACATTTCAAAATAGCTGTACTTTGCAAAATTACTCTATACAGTGCAAGAAACACTCTGAAATAGCGGTACTTTGTGAATAAATGCACACAGAAGAAGAAAGTTTTTGAAATGGCTGTACTTTTGACCGCACTTTGCAATATAACTGTAGTTTGCACACAGAAAACTCTTTGAAATAGTACTGTAATAAAGCACAAACTCAGCAAGCACTTTGCACACTCTGAGATACTTCGAACAACTCTAGTTATGCTTTGAATGGCTTTGGTCAATGTGAAATAGTAGTTTGTACCCAAACATGCCCCTGGATTTATTAAATTCTGTGCAGGAATAATGCTATTTCTGCATGGAGCGGATCATGCCTGTGTAGAACAGCAGTACGCCTTGCATATTAATGAAGACATGCTGCTGCGTTATCTACACAAATACGATCTGTGTACGAGTGCAGGGGGCATGTCCAAGCATTGCTCTAACAGTACACACACCCCCTGCACTCCAGAATTGCCATACGGCAATTCCAAAGCATCTACTGTGCCCGCAGACACTGTTATGTCAACATAACAGTGTCCATGGCAAAATAAGTAAAGTAACATAAAAGCACAGCCCCCCACAATGATCCATCCCAGATAATACCCAGAAAGGTATGCAAGTGTACATGCTGGCATACCAAATAAGTAAGCATGTTTCTGGGAGGAACATTTAAACCAATCCCCCCATGTATTATGTAGTTGTCCAGATGTCCTGCCCTAAAATGCATAAAGCAATATGCATACCTCTACAGTAAATACAAATAAAACACATATTTTTTTTTTTGTCTGCAATAAAGTTTAAGTGTAGCAGAGTGGGTGTGCATGTCATGCAGCTATGCTCAGCCTAGCTTACACACCATAAGGAGCTAAATAGAAATATACAGACAAAATTTTCAATGCAAGATAGTGTAGTGATTAGAATGTCTGCTTTGCATGCACTCATTCCCAGTTTGATCCCAATGAAGACAATAAAATTTTATATGTGAAAGCAGTACTATTTTTTTTATAATTAAGTAGTAAATAACATATATTTGTCAACCAGAGTAGCGTAGTAGGTCCAAATGTGAGGTGTCAATGTAATAAAGTTGTGAAATCTCCATATAAATCTCCAGAACCCTCTCTCTCCAACCAGTGCTTCATGTCCCTGCCCAAGTAGCTGACACACACACTCCTTGAGATAAGTTTATACAACTACACAGACACTCCTGGGGAAGGCTGGCACAGGTTCTCCAGCTGGGCCCCTTTTACCCAGACTATACAGTAGAAATCCCTGCCACCATCCAGCTAATATTTATCAGCTACTCAAAGGCCCTTAAAATGGTGTCCAATTATTACTGTGCACTATTATTATCCAATTGGTAAGTGTGACTAAACAGTCAAGGCTTATTGAAGTGACTTGGTACATGATCCTTATATACATGCAATGCACTCTTAGAGCTTAACTTATCTCTACACAAAACAGCCACAGTTGAACGTTTGAAATTACTGTACTTTGCAAATAAACTGTACAACATGGAAAAAGCTCAGAGTAAAAACACTTAAAGATGAATGCACTTTGCAAATAAAGTGAACACAGCACAAAAACATTTCAAAATAGCTGTACTTTGCAAAATTACTCTGTACAGTGCAAGAAACACTCTGAAATAGCGGTACTTTGTGAATAAATGCACACAGAAGAAGAAAGTTTTTGAAATGGCTGTACTTTTGACTGCACTTTGCAATATAACTGTAGTTTGCACACAGAAAACTCTTTGAAATAGTACTGTAATAAAGGACAAACTCAGCAAGCACTTTGCACACTCTGAGATACTTCGAACAACTCTAGTTATGCTTTGAATGGCTTTGGTCAATGTGAAATAGTTTGTACCCAAACATGCCCCTGGATTTATTAAATTCAGTGCAGGAATAATGCTATTTCTGCATGGAGCGGATCATGCCTGTGTAGAACAGCAGTGCGCCGTGCATATTAATGAAGACATGCTGCTGCGTTATCTACACAAATACGATCTGTGTACGAGTGCAGGGGGCACGTCCAAGCATTGCTCTAACAGTACACACACCCCCTGCACTCCAGAATTGCCATACGGCAATTCCAAAGCATCCACTGTGTCCGCAGACACTGTTATGTCAACATAACTGTGTCCATGGCAAAATAAGTAAAGTAACATAAAAGCACAGCCCCCACAATGATCCAGCCCAGATAATACCCAGAATGTTATGCAAGTATACATGCTGGCATACCAAATAAGTAAGCATGTTTCTGGGAGGAACATTTAAACCAATCCCCCCATGTATTATGTAGTTGTCCAGATGTCCTGCCCTAAAATGCATAAAGAAATATGCATACCTCTACAGTAAATACAAATAAAACACATATTTTTTTTTGTCTGCAATAAAGTTTAAGTGTAGCAGAGTGGGTGTGCATGTCGTGCAGCTATGCTCAGCCTAGCTTACACACCATAAGGAGGTAAATAGAAATATGCAGACAAAATTTTCAATGCAAGATAGTGTAGTGATTAGAATGTCTGCTTTGCATGCACTCATTCCCAGTTTGATCCCAATGAAGACAATAAAATTTTATATGTGAAAGCAGTACTATTTTTTTTATAATTAAGTAGTAAATAACATATATTTGTCAACCAGAGTAGCGTAGTAGGTCCAAATGTGAGGTGTCAATGTAATAAAGTTGTGAAACCTCCATATAAACACAAATGTTCCATACAGTATAGTCACACAAAATGTAATGTCATGAAGGCACATAGGGGGATGTTATGGAAGGACAACATACATATCATAACATGTCATTAATGAGGAATGAACCCCACAATCCTGATAGTGCATAAAATGAAAGTGAACAATGTTAAGTTGTGCTCAGTTCTGCTAAGCCGGTGAAAGCATTGCTTAAACATAAATACTAAGCAAGAATTAGCGTAGCTAAGTGGATTTGTACATTGGTAAGCAGTGCTTAGTATCTACCCCTTTAAGCAATGCTTACCTTAGCTCAGCAGGTTTGCCTGTCACTTAGCTTAGTTCAGCACGTTCAAAACTGTCCAATCATGGCAATGGGTTGGAAATCAGCCCTATTTAAACCCCGCAGGCAGCAATAAAACCATAACCAGTTGTAGCTGATCACTGCAGACACTATGGCTGGTGTTGGTGAAGGTGTGCACTTTCGGGCACAGAGCTGGGGCATTCAGGATTCCAGGGTCATGGGTGGACTCCTAGTACAAGACCATGAAGGGAGACTGCTGCAGGACCAGTATCGGGGCTCCCAATACAAAGCAGAGGCCTGGGACCATCTTGTATGTGATTTCACCAGTGCCACTGGCATCCCTCAGACTGGTGAGCAGGTCTGGCACCACTTTGCTGACTTGAAGCATAGAAAGAGGGAGCTCTTCAACCAGTGAGTCCAAGATGCATGGGCGAGGAATGTCCCAGCTGTGTGTAAGTATCAGTATCAATAAGTGTTTTCCAAAGTCCAGCCTATATATGTGATGGATAGGTATGCATAAATGCTTCTCTGTCTCCTGTACATCTGCAGATGAGAGGGCCATGATCATGGACACCCACACCAGCAGGCTGCTAAGGCTGCATCGTGAAGCTGGTGAGTACAAATATAGCTTGTAGTATTCAGGACAAATAAATAGAAAGGAGTAGAATGTCACCTGTCAGTATTAAAAATGGGTATGGTTTGTAATGAATAAATGAGACATTAGCAGAGTAATAGTGACGTGCAGGGTATATATCAATAAAAGTGTCATTACCTGTAAATAAAAGTCAAAACCCCGGACTGGTTGTGTTTACTTTGGTATGTGGTGGTATGAATTGAAATGTGTACAGTTTATGCACAGCAACTGTAGCTCTGAAAGCATTAAATAATCAAGGCTCATCTGACAAAGATTGTGGAGTTGTAAAACAGGAGATTAACTAAATGAAATGTTCCATGCACCAAGATCTAATACTTGAATAGTAATGTTGTGTTAATCAGTGTTTTCCAGACTGTGCCATGTCAAAGTATGAATACACAGTATAAGAACTATCTGCCATGCATGAATGTCAGAATTACAACGTCAGATTGTACAACCAAGAGAGTATTAGACAGAAAATATTCAAATAAAAAGACAGCAGTTCCTCGATAGTACATTCTGATGAAACACAAACTTTGTTGTATTTTTTGCACTAACAGGCACAGTTCAAATCCCGGGAGTAGTAATAATCTGTATGCATAATTTCACCCAGGAATATGTAAATATGTATAGAAACAGTCAGATAGTGTTAACAGAAATTTCCTCCACAGGTCTCCCAGGTAAGAAAAGGTATATCTTAGCTGTAAGAAGGTCTTACTTATACACTGTGTACAACACCCACTGTCCAACCCAAAGGCTGCAAATGACAGCAAAATAAGTGCATACACCAAGTAGTCTCCCACAAGAAATGTCCCTCAAGTGTCATGCTTTCACAACTAGTGGTCACTGCCACCTACACCCAGGATGACCGATAGAAATCAAGGCAGAGTATGGCAGTAACACACACATGCACACACACACGCACACACGCACACACACACACACACACACACACACACACACACACACACACACACACACACACACACACACACACACACACACACACACACACACACACACACACACACACACACACACACACAGTATGAGTGCACATATGTAACCCTGACTATGTGAATATGGGTTGAAACAGTCAGGTAGTGTTAACAGAAACTTCCTCCACTGGTCTGTCAGGTAAGAAAAGGTATAAATTAGCTGCAAGAAGGCTGTAATTATGCACTGTCTACAAACATACCACTGCCCACTCCAAGGCCATAGGTCGATGTAAAGTGAGGTAATACCTGGACAGTAATGATTAGAGCAAGGATCATTAAAGTTGTGAGCAATTGAAGCCTATACAGTTGTTAATCGACATCTCTCTCTTTCCCCCCAACTCTATCCGCACCAATAATTTAAACACATAAATCAATGGGTATGTTTTTCATCAAACCTACTGTTGGGACATGTCCTATTGTTCTGCAAATATTTAAACATTTGACTATTAATGTTCCCTGTTCAGATACTATCATTGATGGCCTGTTACTATCAATGTAACCTGCATGCTGTTATAATGCCCACTGTGGTTCCATATATATATATATATATATATATATATATATATATATATATATATATATATATATATATATATATATATATATATATATATATATATATATATATATATATATATATATATATATATATGTGTTCTGTTTGCTATGAAACTGTTTCAAATCTGTTGTTTTGGGTTCATGGGAATACCTATGCATCCTGTTATAACTAATCCTGGAATGTGTTTTTCATGAGTAATAAACATATGTTATAAAACTGCAACACCATAGCATGTCTGGGAAGGCCGATCTTAGCGGATTCGCCTGTCCCATCTCAACTGGTTGTGGCACCAGGCCCCAGAATGTCTGGGACCCAACCTGGAACCTCTTCATCCACTGTTCCTGCACCACCTTTGGGTGGAACCGCCTCAGGGTATGGGGCCTGTCCCTCTCCTGGGAGTGGGCATGGACAGGACACTGTCACCCATTGTCAGTTCCAGGGATTAGTGTGTAGCGAGCTTTGAAAGGGGTTTGGAGAGCTGCTACACCAGCTTGAGGGCCATGTGGTGCAGCTTGAGGGTCAGCCTGTCCCTCCTGATCAGCCCCCAGCACAGACACCTTTGGGGCCGTGAAGGTGCAGTGGTGACTGCCCATGGGTGGAGACCTCAGTCCCACTGTATCTCTTTGGGGGCTCGTGGGCATCTGATTCCCAACCACACACCCCGTCCAAGGTGTTTACCCCCCACATGTGTTATATACTGCCCCTGTCTGCTGTCTTGACTGTTTTGTCTGTCTTCCTACCCAACCTACCTCCCCAAATATACTTACTATCTTCCCCAACATCCCACTCTCACCTTAGAAAAAAAAAAAGGCAATGTGTTCCCACAAAAAATGTCGCCCCATTCATAGATGTCAATTTTGCATGCATGTCCACTGGACACAAGTAATCTGGTCTAATTGGCTTAACAACACATTACTGTTGCCTTCACCCCTCTCTCAGTGGTTTGAGTGTCCAAATTCACCTCCAAATTTTGTACAAATACACAGCTGTTACTGTATCAGAAATGGACAGCTATGGACTTTCCCTACACCCATCCTGCACATCCCTAGCTATCTGTCACATTGTTTCTCCCTCTGTGTGCCCCTTTTTTCACCATTTTCCTATCACCCCTTTTTTCTTTTCTTTTAAAGAAATTAGCACAGGGGTATGTGGGAGTAATCTGCAGTAAGCAGCAGTAAATGGCAGTAAGCAATTTTGTGCAATGCTAAGCGATGCCTACAGAGATTAAGCAGTTTCCCATTTAACCATGTGTTGGCATCGCTTACCATTGTTCAAACCCATGCAAACACACTTACAACTGCTTAAAACTGCCTTAATCACCCTTTCTCCATCAGCCACTGTTCTTCCCAGCAACAAAATAATCAACCCTGCCAAGGCTTGGCCCCAGGACCCTGTACACCATACTCAGAGCAATCTACCACTACACCATTTGAGATGTAATAATGAATGCTGTTGTTTCAAATATATCATTCTATACATGTACTGAATGATATATTTGAAACAACAGCATTCATTATTACATCTGGGATGTAATAATGAATGCTATTGTTTCAAATATATCATTCAGTACATGTATAGAATAGTAGGGAACAAACACTGTGGAATCAGTCACATATAAAACAAATATGTATAGAAGATATATATATATATATATATATATATATATATATATATATATATATAGCTATATAAACATATATAGATATCAAAAAATGTATATATATATATATAAAAGATTATATATATATATATATATATATATATATATATATATATATATATATATATATATATATATATGTATATATATGCCCATAACATGTAGTGGAGTCATACCCAACACCATAACTCTACACCTCTTAGTGTAATAATTCTGCAGAAAGGCTGCCAAAATGGGGGGGCAAGGGTCCAAGTACAGGGACATAATGTACGTTTGGCAGTTATAAATGTAGAATGTTCCTACAGCAACAGGGTTCATGTCAGCATACATGCCCAGAAGGATGTGAGCTCTGAAACTGAAATGTACGTCATCATTTACAGACAGAAATCCTCACATCATCACAGTGATTTACCACAGAAATGAAAATAATGATTCTGTGGAACAGAGCATACATATGAGCAATAATTCTGGACAGTCTGAAACAATCTGGCCAGTCGAAAGGTATACTCAGAACCTCTTAGTGCAGAAAATCTGGACTAAGCCTGACCGGGTGGGGGGGGGGTAAAGCTATGAAAATGGGAACATATCCCAAATACTGGATTAGATAAGGTGACACAGTTGATGCAGTAACACCCTCATGTCTGTTGTACCATATATTGACTGGAATAGCCCAAGTCCAAAACCAATTTAGTCCATACTACTCACTGACATACATCTTCACATCATCCCACTGATGTGTGAGACATACACAACATGTATGGGGACCAGGCAACAGTACATTTGATAAATATCGGGGCATAACATCACAGTAGGGAAACTACACCTCACTGCTAGGCATGTCACCAAGTACTGTCTAAACTACAGGCAGACTGACACAACGCAAACTCAATTTTGCTATGGGGGAATACACATGTAATTGCAAATATATCAGGCAATACAGGGATGTAACAGCACTGACCAACAGACACCAGTGTAAAAGTGCATATCCAGAACCAATCTCACTGCATTCAAAGTGACATATTGGTAAGCCACAGGAACAGTAGAGTAGATAGATGGTGTGAACAAAATCATCAGCATGTTTGCCACTCACACACTACCCCTATATATACTGGCCCAATTCACAGTGTAGTCTGATGCCTGACTATGGTACGGGACATGTCTCAGTCTGCTCCTACAAACATATACAACTGACAGAGCACCAGAAGCTGGAGAAGCATACAAAGTCAGATAGAAAAGGACCCTCAGCACTTACATCTACCCCCCTACACAGGCCAAATAACACATTCAGAATACAATGCTAGACAATCCTGACAGTCTGTTAACAATTGCCAGAAATACACAGTCCTCTGAGCTGTATAGAGTCCAACAGAACATCCAGGCTTTGTCCTCATATATAAGGTCTTCTACGTGTAACATGTCTGGCAGTTTGATACATCACTGGGATGATATCTAGAATGAAGTCACTGTATAATGGTATTCTACACCTATACACCTCTTACAGCATGACATCTGGACAAAGCCTGACATATTTGGGGGCAGAGGCCCAAACACAGGGGGTCATTATTGACATATTGTCATAAACTGAGAAAGTTGCTGGTGTAACAGGGTTGTTGTAACATATCTGTTCTGAGGGATATGAAATCAGAAACACACATGGATGTTACCATCTACTGACAGCAATCCTCAGAGTAACCTACTGAATTTCCAAGGCCAAAAATGTGTGAGTAACACACCAAATATAAGAGTCCAAACTCTGGCCAGTCTGTGGATAGCCCTCCATTTCAAAGTTATGTCAACCACATAACACTATCAGACTTCAATTCATGCAGAGCAGCCATATCTACACAAACACTGTCAAACTAGCATTAGTTCAACTGTATAACAGCAATACTTACATTCTGTCCCTATGCCTGGAACATTCTCCCCCAGTTTGTTGGGCCGTCTCCACAGTGTTTGTCATAAGAGGCATTCCCAAGTACACTCTGTGATGCTGTTTGTCACACACACCTCCATGAAGTACTCCTACCAGGCGTGGAAAAGGGGCAACATCCACATGAAGTATTCAGTTATAGGAGTGTGTTTCCATGTTATTGAGTATGGGAATGATACCACAGCTGTTCCACATGCAATTAACAAGTGGGGACTCCAAGTGGTGCACAGGCCATCAGCTGCTCATGAGCATTACCTACTAAAGGCAAGATGCTGCCTATACAAAACAGATGTATATCCTACATCTGTCTCAGAGAGAGAGAGAGAGAGGGACACACACACACACACACACACACACACACACACACACACACACACACACACACACACACACACACACACACACACACAGAAACAAACAGACACACACACACTGAGACTGATGGAGTATACCAACTGAACTGAAAACAAATAAACACAGTAATGTCAAACAATCAAGCCTGTAATGGAATGTAGTAGGGGGCATGTAAATGTGGAAAATAGGAAGTTCAAACAATATTATGTCTCAACAACACATGCTGTACTGATATATTACCAAGCAGAACCTATGGCCATAGAAACTGTGTCTGTCTGCAGTGATATAGAGCACAGCTCAGGTCCCTGAGTCACCCCAGGAAAGGATGGCTCACATATGACCACTACTGGAGTGTGTGTTGCACAATACTGACTGTGACATTGCTAGGCCACAACCAGTGCAAATCATACCATCAGTAACCATGCTATATCCAGCTCTGACTTGTGCCTCTTTTTTCAGGACCAATGTTTCCAACCTATACAACATAGCTGGTCTCTCTACCCTCTTGTAGACCTTCCCTATCACTCTCAATGGTGCTTGTCTGTCACAAATCACACATGACACTCTTCCCCACCACCCACATCCTGCCATACTCACGTCGTCACCTCTCCCCCACACTCGACATTATTCTGAACTGTTGTTCCCAAGTATTTACACCTACCCACCTTAACAAACTGTACTCCCAGCATCTTCACCATTCCTTCATCCTCCCTCCCATTCATGCACATATATTCCATCTTAGTCCTGCTGACCATCATTCCTCCCCCTCTAGACCATACCTCCACCTCTCCAGGGTCTCCTCACCCTGTTCCCTACTCTCACTACAGACCACAATGTCATCCGCAAACAGCACAGTCTATGGGGAGCCCTGTCTGATCATGTCTGTCAACCTGTCCATTGCCACTGCAAATAAGAAAGGGCTCATAGCTGATCCCTGATGTACTCCCACCTCCACCTTAAACACATCTGTCACTCTCAATGCAGAACTCACTGATGTCACACTAGCCTTGTACATATCCTGTAACATTCTTATGGATTCCTCCGCCACTCCTGACCACCCATTACAATACCACAACTCCTCTCTAGGCATCCTGTCATATGCTGTCTTTAAGTTCATCAAGACACAACACAGCTACATCTAAGCTTCTCTTTATGTCCCCATCAACACTCTCAGAGCAAACGTTGCATCTGTACGGCTCTATCCTTGCATGAAACCATGATGTTGATCAGTAATCCTCATCTCCCAAGTTAGCCTAGCTTCAACCACCCTTTACCACTACCTCATGCTGTGATTGATCAATGTTATCCCTTTGTAGTTACTAAAGCTCTGCACACTACCCTTATTTTCATAATCAGTACCCAAACATATTTCATGCACTCCTCATGCATCCTCTCACTTTCCTAGATTACAGTAAACAATCTGGTTAAAAAGACCACTGCCATTTGTCTTAAACACATCCATGTTTCCACAGGTATGCCATCTGGACCAGTAGCCTTTCCATTCTTAAACCTCTTCATAGCTATCCTTACTTCCCCCTTGAAAATCTGTTGCACATCCTGATTAACCATACCCACATCATCCAACCTTCTCGCTCTCTCATTCTCTTCCTTTAACAGCCCATCAAAGTACTGTTTCCCCCTGCCCGACACACTCTCCTTGCTAGTGAGTGCAGTTGCACCATTATCCTTTCTCAGCCTTATCTGCTGCACATGCTTCCTAGCTGCATGCCTCTGTTAAGCCAGTTGGTACAGGTCCTATTTTTCCATCCTTGGGCTCCAACCTGACATACAACCCTTCAGATGCCCCATCATCAGCCTTTGCCTCCATTCTCTTTGCCATGCACCCCATCTCCCTATACACAGACTACTTACTGCATCTGTCTGACAATCCCACTTCTCCTTGGCCAACCTCTTTCTCAGTATACTCCCCTGTACTTCCTCATGCCACCACCGGGTCTCCTTGTCCTCCTTCCTCTGTGCAGATGTCACACCAAGCCCTGTTCTACTCATCTCCCTTACTAGCTCAGATGTAATTACCCAGATATTGGCTAAGTCTACACCACCACCCATTGCCTGTCTTAACTCTTCCCTGAACTCAATTTCACAATCACTGTTTCTCAATATCCACCATTTGATCCATGGTGCCACCCTCACACCACCCCCTTTGTGATCACTAACATCGTCCCACAGGCCAACCTTCCATGCTGTGTAATTACACTTTCCCCTGTCACCACTTTACAGTTACCAATCCCCTTTGAACAGGCCCCCCTGCATAGGAGATAATCCACCTGTGTGCATATTCCTCCACTCTTGTATGTCACCCTATGCCCCTTGGTCTTGTAATGCTATGCATTCACCACACCCATGTCCAATCTCTGTTGCAAACTCCACCACCATCTGACCTTTTGCATTCCTTTGCTTAACACCATACCTACACATCACTTCTGCATCCCCTCTGTCCCCTTCACTGACATTCCCATTGAAATCTGCTTCAATCACCACTCACTCACCCTTGGGTACAGGCATCACTACTTCATCCAACCACACCAAATTATGTCTGTCTCATCCATCACACATGCAATTAGTGGAGCATATGCCCTAACAACTGTCAACATTACACCATCAATTCCCAGCCTCCTGAACATCACTCTGCCTGACACTCTTATCACCTCCACAAACACTCTTGGCATAATGTTCCTTCAGGTTAACCCCTACACCATTTCCCCTTCCATACACACCATGATAGAACTATTTGTACCCGACTGTGATACACATAGCTGCACACCCCTTCCATCTGGTCTCTGACACACACAATATATCCACCTTTCCTCTGTCCAGCATATCAGCTAGCTCTGTCCCCATACCAGTCATACTCACAACATTAACAGTTCCTACCCTCACTACCACACACCTAGCCTTTCACCTCTCTGCCTGCCATATGAGCATCAGACATCCTCCAGGGTATGTCTGTGAATGCAAAGGCTACTGCAGTATCAAATGACATATGTGTGTTACAGCAATATGAAGAAAATGTCACTAATTGTGGCCCATAGCCCACCATGTATGTGCGTTGTCCTACAGATGTCCTACACTAACAGGTTGACATGACTGACGGAGCAGCAAGACTGTCATTACAGTGTGCCATACTGCCATAGAACAGAAATGCATAGCAGGTATTAACTGTGCATAGGTATGTATGGGTAGGTGTATCTTACTGCCTCATAACAGCTGACATTGGATGCAAAATGTCAGGTGAATAAGCTGTACATGTTGTACACATGTGTAACCTTAGCTTCTGTGCATCCAACAGAGTTACACCTCTACAGCTACTGGTGGTGTCATTGCCCTGACACAGACCTGGGTAGTATAATAAGCATGAGTATCACATTGAAATTGTAGAGGTGGCCAGCTGTGTTCTGACCTTGTCTCCATGCCTACTACAAACAGATATACGACTGTCCACATAGATGTATGGCCTCAGCAATACTGCACTTGTAAAACCTGTCTCCACCAAAGTAGAGAAAACCCCTTTGCTGGACAGCAGCAATGCACAAAACACATAATGTGATGCTATATTGGTTGTACATGGCAAAGTAGGAGCAGGCTCCAACTGGGCGGCATGTCAGCCTTTGTCTGAATGAGCATAATAGGTCACAGGTGGATTACTGTAAGGCTAACTATGAGTATGAATTGGACACATCCACTAAGGGCAATCACAAGGCCAACTTCACATATGTCTGCAGTCTCAGAGGCACCAACCCAACCCACCCTGTAATGTTGGTCAATCACAGCACATACACACACACCATAGCTACAGCCAACCTGCTGCAGACAGGTTTAGGGCAAAGATCACCACCCTGGATCACCATCAGTATAGGCACAGCATGTACACCCACCTCTCACCATCATAGATCAGGTGCAAACTGCCTAATCAAAGTTGACAAAGTCCTTAGGGCATGATAACATTCCTGTCTGCATCCTACATGAACCCAAGCATATGCTTCCAGCTCCATTACACACTGTATGCAAGAAAAGCCTGAGCACCATTGACATCCTAACTGCAAGGAACATGGCCACTGTCATCCTTCTACAGAAACATGGATGATAAATGGTGGTTTATGCAATGTACTGGCCCTCACTGGGGGGAACATGACACATCAGGACCAGGAGTACAATGCATGTTCATGCAGTGCTGCCAGGTACAGGGGTATGATGTGTTTGTAAGTGGTGACTAATAGTCCATATGCATGTGCTAGCTCTGTAAAGAACTCTGGGCAATGTCTGAGGTCCTGTGATGTGTTTTCCTGTGTATGTCCTCCAGGTGCCATGCAGTGGCAACTGTCTTACACCAATGCGGAGACAGCAGTCATCACAGAAGCTGTAATCTTAAACTATGCCATCCTTTCTGGCTGTAGCCAGCAAAATCTGCAGGAGCAGACTGCTCTGTTGGATGAGATCACCCAGAGAGTGAATGTGTTGGGCCACCATGGACACACATACAGTCAGATCAGGCATAGACCAACTGACCTGATATGTTGTGCTCGGCAAAGAGCTGCTACTGTAGCAAGGGACTGTACTGCTACCAGAGGGGGGCCAGCCTCACAGGCCCCACTTATGGTGACAGAATAGCTCCTTTCCAACCTTGGGGTAGCCCCCACACAAACTCAAACTCGGGAAACAGCAGTTGTGTAGGTAGGTGGCACCCAGGCAATAGGTGAGGAGCATCCAGGTAAAGCCAAAGTGCACATCAATGTTATAGAGGTAGCATTTAAACTGTCTTCTACAAAGTCTCTAGACTGCATATGTCAGTGCAAACTGGATTAGTGGGTGGGGTGTAGTAATGCACACAAGTGCACATCTATGGTGAAGGACAGCAAATTGTGTAATATCATAGTGTGTACTGTACTTGTGCAGAAACTTAGCGTTCATCTTGTACCAATGTCTAATGTGAATCTGCTGAAAATACCTCTCCCTCACAACTACATATGTCCCTCTGGTCTGCACATGGGACAGCAGCCTGAGCCCAGTAACTATGGGGTTTTCCTGTTGTGGCTCACCAGTACCTCAGGCATGCTAAAGTTAATGCAAGTGACCATGCACACAACTGTTAAACTCAGCCATTTGGCAATATCTGGATGTTCACCTGTGGTGTTGTTTACTGCATTGCATCATGGCAGTCATGACAGAGGCCTATTTGCAGGAGATGTCACATATCTGTAGCATACCTCACAACCTTAATTGCAGGACACCTGGACAAAGATCAATAAAATGGGGGGGGGGGCAAAGGCCCAAAACTCGGGTCATATTGTAGAAATTAGTGATATACAGTGTATATAAATTGTGTACACATCTATTAGAATGCCAGGTATGTGTGATATACAAAAATGAGAGCACAATAGATAAGTTCAGAATACTGCCAAACTTTCATGTGACCTATGACCTGTACAATTCAATTGTAAAGCAAACAAATATGTTAGGGGAACAATAATGACACATAACAATAGTACAACAACCTAGATGCGTATGTGTGCACAGGATGAAGATAGTACTATGTTGAGGTGGTTTTCAATATAACAACATCAGTACATCTTATTGGGTACACAACAGCCATCAATTACAGAGACTCTTTGATTAACAGCAACTAATGGTCAGCTGTTCTACCAGGATTATCCTAACATATACCCAGTTGCCTGCTACAGCAACAGCCATGGTTCACATAGAGCTGACGAAGCTGCTAAGGGACCACATGTTTGAGATCTATCAGCTTGGAGAAGGGTACCCAAACATTTCCACAGCATTGCACATACCATGGAACACAGTACAGACAGTCATAAAAAGGTGTTAAAAATATGGGGCTACAGTGACATTGCGAAGGAGTGGACATCCCACCAAAGTCTATGAGAATGCAAGACCAAAACTGGCCAGGAAGGCTGCCAGGAGCCCTACAACAACAGTGAAGGAGTAGCAGGAATTTCCAGCAAGTACTGGGTGTGTACTACATGTCACAACAACCTTCCATGGTCTCCATATGTCCTGCCTATAGGATAGGGTTGGAAGATGGCAGAAGTTCCTCACACCAAAAAATACCCAGGCTTGGTGAAAGAGTGACAACAATACATCAAATCTCCAAAAAGCAAGTGGGAAAATGTGTTATGGTAATATGGGAACATGGTTGTACTCTGCCACAGTTCTGACAGGTGTGTTTGGCACAATATCACCACTGCACATCACCACAACAACACCACCCCCACAGTGAAGCATGGGGATGAAAGTGTCCTGCTTTGGGGTTGCTTTTCACAAGATGGAACTGGGGCTGTAGCCAAGTTAGAGGGGATTATGAACAGTTCCAAACACTGGCCCCTTGTGGCTCCAAAATGTTCTGGTGTCTGCCACACAGCTGTGGATGGTGAGGAATTCCACCTTTCCACACAACAATGGCCCAAACCATACATCCATATCAACAAAAGGATGGCTTCACCAGAACACATGCAACATTCTGCACTGGCTGAGCCAGAGCCCACACCTATGTCCAATAGGATATATGAAGGGTGACCTGAAGAGGGCAGTGTAGAGGGGATGCCCTTGCAATCTAACATAGCTGGAGGTGTTTCACAAGGGAGAGTGTGCAAACATTGGCAAGTCAAGATGTGCCATGCTGATAAACACCTTCCCAAGAGGACTGCATGCTGTGATTAAATCAGAGTTTGCTTTAGCAGAGTATTACTTTAAGGGTGTGCAGATTCATACAATCAGTCTATTGTACCTATTTCAGTTACCAGATGTTACCTAAAACTGATATGTATGTTCTTCATTTGGATTGTACAGGTCATATGTCCTATGAAATTATGGCAATTTTATCACCTGATATCTGAGGACTCATGTGATATATCACCAAAACCTGGCATGTTAACAGGCGTGTGTACACTTACTATATCCACTGTAAGTTTGGGAAGTTGTTTGAGTAACCAGGTTTGTTTTAAAATACATGTACTGCAGGTTATGCAGTCTGCACCTCCAAGTAAGACATTACTTAGTGGCACCAGCCCACAAGCCAACACAGTAATGTATCAGAAAACAGAGGAGTTGTGAGGATCAGACCAAACATATGAGCCACATATGTAGACATTCAGCAAAACCCTGTACAGTTGGGGATATGTTCTGTAGGGATTGCCAAAGTGCTATACAGGTGAACAGCAATAATTAGCATGGGAGCAGTATGTGCTAGATGAAGGGCCATCACCTACTAACACCACTCACATATCCCAGATGTGTATATTAGTAGTAATGGTAACTGGAAAGGGCTGCACTGCATGATGCTGAGGGTCAGTCCAGAGTGTGCATATTACTGTCTGTGTGTTGTGAATGCTCCCAGTTGGCTAATGTGAAGTCTGTGTAATGCCTTTGAGGCACCTCTCCTGTCTTTGTGTGTCTGTGTGTGTGTGTGTACCAGCAAACCTTATAGTGCCAGTAGTGATTTACATATGTTGTTTTTCCCTGACAGGTGGACATGGTGGTTGCAGTCCCTCCCACTCTGATACTGATGTCAGTGTCTCTTCAGAATCTGACCATGATGATACTCATATTGAGGAACAAGTGGGGCTGTCAAGGTCTAATACTGTGTCATCGGTTGGAATCCCACTATTGTCAAAACCATCCTCACACACTGTCACAATAGCCACACATACCCATTCACCAGTGGCCACAGATAATGGACAGTTGGAGGGTGGTGGCATGAAACAGGCTACTGTGGTGACTATGGCATGTGAGGGTGCAGGTACTAGCCATAGCCAGAGTGCTGGTGAAGTCCCACACAGGCAGATGGGTAGGGGTGCTCAGAGGAGGATTGCAGCCTGTCATGCCCCTGTTGCAAGTGCCACGGCAGCAGTCAACAGATGCATGTTTCAGGCTGTCATGGGGGCACAGGCACAAAATGAACGTAATACCAGACATATATGCAGGGTCATGGATAAGCACATCCCTGGTGTCCATGTCAATATGAATTCACTACAGCCATCTGTGAGCATACTGAGGTCATGGATAGATGGTGAGGGGAGACCTTGGCACTTCTCGAC
>NC_056728.1:773820549-774030549 GCF_019279795.1 Protopterus annectens | reverse complement strand
TATGGTGACAGACATCTTCAGGACTGCTAAAGTAGGGCAATGGAAAATGCACTGGGTGGGGTAGGCATGTTTGTTCCTAGATCCTACTGACATTTCTCTAAGTGGATGAGCATGCCCAGTGTGACCTTCTATAGTATATGTGGGATTCCATTCCAGGGAATGTTGTACTCCAGTCCAGTTTGTTATGTGCTACAACCATACCTTTCAACCTGTTGGTGCAGGATATCTGGAGATAGCCTATCAAAATGGGGAGACAATGGGCCATACAGTGATTGTGACTATTTCTCTCAGTAATGTATGGGTTGCTAGGTTTACAAGGCTTATTGTAGCAGACATCTGACATACATACTGGTTGACACTGTCATGTATTGTTTCAGTACCTCGTGACATACCTCCTCAGAAAATCACAGTGATTTACCAGAGGAATACAGGCTGGATGATGCATGCACAAGGATTATGGGCCAAATGCTACCCATTCTTGCACAATCCACCCTGTTGAGAGGTGTGCCTACAAGCAATTGACTACTGGTGCTGTGGAAATGGTCCATCACCTTGGTGTATATTACACTGATGGAATCTCTGTGCATTTCTGTTCTGGCCTGGTCTGATTTCCAGCCCAGAGTTGGGTAATATAAGTCAGACAGGATCAGGGTGACAGGCAGACTCTGGATAGATTTGTAGGGAATAAGATATGTGAGTGTAGGTATGTCCTGGGTCAGTGTGTGTGTGTCCTGGGTCAGATATGTTTGCCTATAGCTACCAGTACTTTGTATAGGGGTCTTCTCAATGGTTGACTGCACTTGAGGGTCTTGTGTGTGTCAGACTGTTTGAACAGCCTGTCATGTGTGTTTGTCTCACATATATGTATGGCCCACCTCATTTTGCTTGGATGGCCACATTTTGGGGTCAGGATTGTGCATAAGATGAATGATCAGGGAAGGGTATGTTACTCCCCCATGGCTGTGGGCCAGGGTTCTGTGGGTGCAGACATGTCACTATCTTCCAGTGTTAAGACTGCTTGCAATGAGTGCATTCCCATGTTTAGATTCCTAGCTCTGCCTGTCGACTGTACAGAGTATCACAGAATGTCCACTGTACGATTATGCTCAACAGGGTTTTAAGGTCGAAAGTAATTATGTTACAAATATGTAACATAAATAAGATATAAAATAAAGCTTGCTTAAATGCAGAAACAGAGTTTAGTAGTATGTGATCAGCATCCATACTAAGTGACTGTGACTTGGAAAATAAGGAATCTGTTGAATGGACATTTTTCCCTTACAGACTTAAAAACAGGATGTATGCAAGAGCAAAAATGCAAAATCTGCTTTTAAAGAACACTGTGACAATGTGTTTTCCTTAAAAAACATGTTTTTCTGCATATAAAAAGAATGGACAACAGGACATCAGCATTGGCACAAGAACAGATGTTCTTATACAAAGATCCAAATAGAATACAGGATGTTCACACTGTCAGAAAAGCTGGCCTCTTATTAATTCAGCAAAAATATGACAAGACATTGTTAAACAAGGAAGCTTAAAAATAATATTATTAAGTCAGCATTTGTGTCAGCATCTGCAACAATTAGTATTGTTTCTACAGGATGAGCAATTCTCCAAAATAGAATACCAAGAGGAAATGTATATGTATATGTATGTGCATGACTAAAATTGTATATAAAGATCTGTATTAATCCAGTTATGTTAGGGGCATTGGTAGGGACACATTTCTCCCGAGGTAAATGCTATATCTCTCACATCATCTGTACTATATGAGAAGTAAAGTGGAACAGTACTTTAAGCTGCAACATTAGTCTGTCTGGTTTATTATAAAAAGTTATTTGTTACTGCTCTAAGTGGATGCTGCAAAGTATATTCTCTCGTGTATAGTCTGCAAGTTTATGTATGCAACAGACTCTAAATGCAAACATAACCAGACTTTGATTTTAGCAGAATCCAGCCAGCAAGACTGAGTGCCTTAAGAAGACTTCAAATCCATCACAGTAAGCAGCACCATATAATTTTTCAATGGCAAGCTAGCCTGCATTTGAGCCTAAAATCTGCATTCAAACACAGGGGGAGTGATGGTTAGCCCTGCAGAGGGTCACTTCAGTCAAATTGCAGTAACTAACATTTGTATGTATGTGTAAATCCTAAACAGAAGTATTTCAGTTTATGCAGCTTGCAGTAGTAAAGTTTTTTAGATGTCTACATCCGGAGTGAGACTGAAGTTCAAGTCGCAATGCCATAAATTCTCCAAGAAAAGGTGGATATCTACTTTGTACAGCAGTCCACTGCCTGTTGTACTCCACCAGCTTCTCAAGTGACCCTGAAAAATTTCCAACCATCAGCAACAACAGACTGATCACCTGTTTTCTTGCTAACTTGTAAGACTTTTTTCTGTGTCACATTTTTAGTATGGATGCATATTAGACAGTTTGCATATTATTAGACATTTTGGATGTTATTAGACAGTATGGATATTATTAGTAGACATAATTTGTGTAGGAGTAAACCAAGCTTTAGTAAATTGCAATGTTGGTATACACAGCACATTAGTAAATGTAACACCTTATCAGGGGAAGTTGATAGTAAGGCATTATGCAAATGTATTACAATATTTGACTGGTATCTCAAAGAAAACCATGTGGGGTATGAAAAATGTTTATTGTGTGATTCAACAAAAACTGCATTTTGTGTATTATGCCATAAAAAGTATTGCATCATATTGCTAAAAAAATAGACTGTGAAGACAGATCTGTTCATGATAAAGAATTAACTAAGGGTAAAATGTTTCCATTGTATTCAGATGTTAAACAGTTATGTCCTGTCACCACATGTAAGTCAAATCAGTTACTGACAGGACCTTTAGTACATTTTGTTACAAAAGAATGTAATAAACTTCTAAAAGACAGACACAATGAGTTCAGGAAGTTTAGACAAGTTATACATACATCTTTTCAAAAGTGCATAGGAGTTTTAGATTCAGCAGAACAGGTTCCTGAGACATATCAGGCAGACCATGCAACATTACAGGAAACTCTTGAACAGCAGTTACCAGATAAAGAAAATAAATTAGCTGAGCTTAAGAGAACATTGGAAAAGAGCAGGACACTACAGCTGATCTGTACAAAAGAGATATATTTTATAATATGTTTGTGTTTTGAAAATGGTTAAGCATACATGCTAGGATGGTAAAATCTAATGTCTGGACAAATCATTCTCAAATGTTTAAAACTTCCATTCAGTTAAAGAAAGACATTTATCAGTACTACAGTAAAGTAGAGCATATGACTGTCATTCTTAGCATAGTCAAAAGGTAAACAAAACTGTTCTAGTGTATAAAAATTAAATAAAAATAGTTACATGAAACAGTCCTAATGCATAAAATTAAATACAAATAGTTAATAAGAGTAAAGATTTAAAGTCACAACACTGACATGCTTAAATAAAGATTTAAAGTCACGAGACTGACGTGCATGTTTTTTCTTGACTGACATGCTTAAATAAAGATTTAAAGTTACGAGACTGACATGCATGTTTTTTCTTTTCATCTAAAATACATCTGTTACAATGCACAAGAATAACAGGCAGACAACAGCAAATATAATGTAAATATAAACATGTTAGTTACATTTTTATATAATTGTATAGTAACACCACCCCAAACAGTTAAAGTTCTGAATTTTAAAAATAAATAAAATCACAGATGGTATTAGTCAAACAGTCTTTGTAAAACGAATGGCAGAGTAGTTAAATAAATAAAAATAATGAAATCCATGTAAGCTAATTGTAAAATAATGACTATTTATGTAGTATAAATGCATAGTTATGCAAATCACAAATATGTATTATATTTCTATTAATATCAAATTGCAAGTGTTCCCTTCCTAGACTAGATGAATAGTTATAGGAAATGTTGGAAAAAATCAGATAAACAAGATTGATTGCCAGACAAGTAGCTTGAGTTTGTCTAAAGCATCATTATTATTAAAACATACTTGTTAAAATGTTTACATGCCACACTATTTGGTAATTGTAATAAAATGTCACAATTGCATAGATGTCACTGATAATCTGTTTGCAAGTAAATGCTAAAAGAAAAAAAAACTCAGTTGCATCAAGTACAGCCAGCAAATGGGCTATAGTATACATAGAGTTCAAATCAATTGCACAGGAAGGTATAAATACCCACTAGTGGTAATAAACAGCAAAAGCTTTATAAAAATTATCAAATCAGACAGGGGTCTATAGTTTGGTAGCCTAGTGAAGCAGATGTGTGGCCAAAGTATTGGGCTGGTGTATATTCTAAAGCAAATAAACAATACTGCAGTATACTACAGGGGGAGGGACACTTTCTCAGAAGGGTCTAAAATAAAGCTACAGAAAATAATATTTAATTCCTTCTTGACAATATTATTTTAGGGGGGAGGGAAAAACAGGTATTAGTGTATTAGAAATACTGGTAAACTGGATTAAACCTGACAGGATAAGATATTTTAAACTGTAAAGCTATACAAGAGATGGTTTAAAAAACAAGACATGACTTAAAATTGCTTTATTACAGCTATACAAGAGAGAGAGAAAAGATATGTAAAAAAATTGAACAAGACTGGTCACTATTTTTAATATTTTTTGGCAAAACAATGTTGGTATAAAAAGCATGAATGTTTCTAATTGCTGAGTATGTAGTTTAAAATAACAGGACATATGCCTCTGGTGGCAATTCCACTAAATACTTCTAAAGAGACATAAGAACTTTCCAAAATGTTGCTTAATATTAATGTTATTAAATTTGTAAGATTAGACTAAATGTACTTTATAGTCTTTGTATGTACAAATGCAGAAGAATTCAGTACAAATTAAATTAATGTCTAGTAATGAATATGTGTAAAAAAAAAACATGTTTAAAAAAAAAATGGGCCCATGGTACATACTAGATTGAAATGCATAAATAGCAAACAGTCTGTGTAAATACATACTGTACAGGATACATTGTAATAAGTTCAAAAGTAATTTGTCAAGTTGTAATATCACTGGTTTTACCCCAGTTAGAGGAAAATTATATTAAAATATTGTACTCTTACAGCTAATGGACTAATATGTACATAGCATTCTTTAGTGTATAAATCATGTTTTTTTTAAATCCTCAAGTATTAAATATACTGAAATAATTACATTTAAATATCTACTTTATGTTCACTTCACTGTCAACCAAGATGTTAATGGGCAGTTCAGAGACATGACCACAATGTGATGGTTAAAATGACATTGAAACTGTATATTTTCAGCAGTGTATAAATGCTTGCAGTAGCACATAGTTTGTGTCTCTTATAGTTAATTCAACAGTTGCAAAGAGTTAATAAGAGTTCTAATTCATAAATTAAATGTTGTAATTGCAAAAGAATAAATTAATCAAGTTAAAAATAAAATTAAAGCAGACACAGTCCATAATTGATGAAATATTTTCACAGAATGGTCTGCAAAAGAAAACGTTGTTAATTACATTCAGTTTTGGTAGTAATACTTTTATATTATTGTATTAACTGTGTAAAATTGCATTTTGACTTGCATCCAAAGAAGACTAAAGGTTTTGTTTCTTAATGTGTTTTCTGTATAATGTGATCAAAAATACATATCAGTATAAAGTGTTTTGAGTACATTAAAATAAAAAGAGGGAATTGTAAGATTATGCTCAACAGGGTTTTAAGGTTGAAAGTAATTCTGTTACAAATATGTAACATAAATAAGGTATAAAATAAAGCTTGCTTAAATGCAGAAACAGAGTTTAGTAATATGTGATCAGCATCCATACTAAATTACTGTGACTTGGAAAATAAAGAATCTGCTGAATGAACATTTTCCCTTACAGACTTAAAAACAGGATGTATGCAAGAGCAAAAATGCAAAATCTGCTTTTAAAGAACACTGTGACAATGTATTTTCCTTAAAAAAATATGTTTTTCTGCATATAAAAAGAATGGACAGCAGGACATCAGCACTGGCACAAGAACATATGTTCTTATACAAAGATCCAAATAGAATACAGGATATTCATACTGTCAGAAAAGCTGGCCTCTTATAAATTCAGCAAAAATGTGACAAGACATTGTTAAACAAGGAAGCTTAAAAATAATATTATTAAGTCAGCATTTGCATCAGCATCTGCAATAATTAGTATTGTTTCTACAGGATGAGCAATTCTCCAAAATAGAATACCAAGAGGAAATGTATATGTATATGTATGTGCATGACTAAAATTGTATATAAAGATCTGTATTAATCCAGTTATGTTAGGGGAATTGGTAGGGACACATTTGTCCCAAGGTAAATGTTATATCTCTCACATCATCTGTACTATATGAGAAGTAAAGTGGAACAGTTCTTTAAGCTGCAACATTAGTCCATCTGGTTTATTATAAAAAGTTATCTGTTACTGCTCTAAATTGATGCTGCAAAGTATATCCCCTCATTAGTGTATAGTCTGCAAGTTTCTGTAAGCAACAGACTGCGAATGCAAACATAACCAGATTTTGATTTCAATAGATTCCAGCCAGCAAACTGAGTGTGTTAAGAAGACTTCAAATCCATCACAGTAAGCACCATATAATTTTTCATCCACATCCATGAGTCATATATCTTGTTGGTTACCAAAACAAGTGTAGTATTCAAGGAAAAGTGTTTTGCAAGTCACTCAGGGTTGAAGTCAGATATTACTGACAGTTGACATTGCAGTTTCAGACTTCATACCCATCAGACATTCCATGCTACTACAATCTTTCCATCAACTTTATAACATTATTAAAGCAGTATTTCAAAGGTGTCCTTCTCTTTGGACCTTTTTCACTTCATTATTCAGGCTTTGTCCAGATTTCTGGCTCTCTGACACTCGCAGGTGTTCCCCTAGCAGTTAGCAGCATGGCGTTTCTTTGCATTTTGTAGACTGAGTTATGTTGGTGTTATGGACCCCATGACACTCCCTAACAGGGCACTGTGGGTGAGGCATAGGCATTTGCCCAAGGCCTGTAGGCCAGGTGTGACAGATGCATGCCATCTGTAGCAAGGCAGTGCATTCTGATGATCATATGTTCCCAGGCTGCCAGCAGTAGACAACCCTGGGATGGAACCAGTAAGTTGACTGTGGGTGTTACTGACAATTGCTTTTTGTTTGTGTTGAGCCATCACTCTAGTTGATGGCTGGATGCTGCTTAAGGCTAGGGACATGTTACTGCATTTCTATGGGACTAGGGGGAGACATCTGTACACAATTCACATTTGCAGAGACTGTGCTGATATTTGCTTAACATTTTGGTCCCATTTAGCATAGTGGTGTGCCCTATCTTTGAGACTACAGGCATAACAGTATCAACCACAGGTCAGATTGTTCTGGCATAAACATTTGTAGTTTTAGACTTCTTACCTTTAAAAGCCATACTGCCACTGCTAGACCTGCTGTGATATCACTGTGTAAAAGTCTGTAGGTGGGGATTTCATGGATGTCGCCATGTGGGGGCCTTTGCCAGACATTTCTGTATGGTTTTCTACAGCTGATCTGCTGGGTGATGCTGGGGCTGGGTATGGAACCCCCACTTTGACATTCATGCATGTGATCTATGACCCCCTCACCCAGTTATTTGACTCACCACATATACTGCAGTGGTATTTTTCAACTAGGGTGGTACTGCATGGTGTGGGTAGGCCAATACTGGGGATACACTTCCTGCTGTCCTACAGATCTGTCAGTTGTCTGCTGCCATCTCAGTAAGCCACCCCATTCCCTTGCATGCTTGATCAATACCATAGATATGCTATCAGAACATTCCATTCAATTCATTTATTTTGATAAGGAGACTGACTTACCTTGTGCCTGAGGCTGTTGTGAAGATGGTGCTTGAGGGCTATGTCAGATGCATACAGTACACTGCCTATACATGGCAAGGTATAGGTGGTGTGATGTTTGGCATCCATTTTACTGTGTGTGCGAGTTAGAGAGAGAGATCAGTCCCTTGGGCCCTACAGTGTCAGTGTATGTGTTATGCGTTGCCTCTTTGCCAAGGCCAGGGGATACTGGGCACGCATCCATCTGCCTACAGGGGTAGGCTCAGGATGTTCCTCCTCCAAGTCCCTCTGTGCCTGTGGAGACCTTGGCAATGGTGGAGGGCTGTGTGGCCCTTCCCTGTTTTGCTCCTGCTGCAGCTGTATCCACAGGATATTATTGTGTAGTGTGGCACATACTATGAACACGTGTGCACATGTGGCTGGAGAGTACTGCAAGGCTCCACCAGATATGTCAAGGCAGTGGAACCATGACTTAAGCATCCCAAACATGCTCTATAATGATCCTGCTTTGTGTGTGTGCCTCATTATGGCATTCTTGTGTGGGTGTGTGTGCATTTCTGATGGGTGTCATCATCCATGGCTCCAGTGCTTAGCCAGCATCCACCACCAGATGGCCATATGGGATGTCCCCACTGGCAAATGACTGGTACAGCTGTGATGAATGCTAGATGTGGGAGTCAGCTTCCAGGGCTGACAGCACACACATTCATGATAATGCCCTGGGCATCACACATGACCTGGCAGTTGATGGAGTGGAACCCCTTGTGGTTTATGTACACCATACCTTAGTCACCGGGTGGTGCTTTGATGTGTATGTGTGTGCAGTCTATGGCAGCCAGTACCTCTGGGCATTCTTCTACATGATGGAAGAAATGCATATTGCTAGTCCTCTCCTCATGGGTTCTGGGGAAGTAAATGTGCTCAGCAGCATGTGGTCACATGGCATCCAGGAACTGGTGGATTATCCTGGACGCAGATGCCTGTGAGGCCCCCATGATATCCCCAGTTGTTTTTTGGAAAGTACCTGTAGCTAGTATTCTTCAGGCTACACATAATTTGGTATCCATTGGGATGGGTTCCTCTCTGTTGGTTCTGGGTCTGAAGTGAGGCCGGCACAGCTCAAAAGTTGCTGAAGTATGTCCCTGTCCACCATGTAGCACTCTACTATCTCAAGATCATGTAGCCCCTGGTATGTTACCCTGGGTCTGAACAATCTTCTCCTCCTCCTCGGTCTGAGTTGGTTGTCAGCATTATCCTCCTCACCACCCTCAGTCTCTAGCACATACTGAGCAACAGCAGTCCTTCACATGTTTTGTTAGATTTGTCAGCTTAAAATCCCCCTGAATGTGTACAACAGTGGTGTAGAGTTTGTGGGAAAAAACAGACTGAAAGGTGTTAGCATAGCTTATAGTAATGTGCTGGGCTGCTGCCTGTGTAATTGGATGATTCTGATACATTCCACCTGCCAGCTATGTTAGTTCTTCTTGACTGCCTTCCTTCTGCTGTTTCCCCTTCCCATTTTCTCCCCGTTTAAGCGCCGATGTGTGTAGCACATACCTGGTGCTCAATAGTAAACTGTTCTGCTATTTCCTGTTTTTTTTGTTTTTTAGGTCTGGTGTGCTCCGCGCACACCTGTTTAGCTAAAGTAAACACTTATAAGCAGAACTGGCCTTTCCCTGGATGTGAGCACACTCTGTATTTCATGGAATAAGACAAAACAGCCTCAGACACACACCCTTCCTTAGCTGTGCTTAGCTAACGGCAAAAATAGGCCACTGAGCTCCAATGTGCTTACAGCAAGCATGACACACCCTTTTTTCATGTTAGCTGCTCCTCCTGTCTACATGGTGGTGTTAGAGCACCTACACGGTTAGGTGCAGTCTGACACTTAGAAGAAATTTGTGATTCAGTATAACTCCCCTCATTTGCATACACCACTGCCTTACTCCATAGTTACCACACTTACACTGGGTCTTTCCCCTTAGCAACCACTATTCCCTGGTATTGTTTTCATTCTGGATGCCATTGACTATAATAGTGAAATGCAGATTTCTGTAAAAATTGATTTTCCCCCTTTTTATTTTTGGCATGATCCCGTTTGTGTGCCACTGCCCTATGCTTAAATGGCCAAGATTGGCCAAAAAAAAAAGTTTTATTTTAAAAAATTGCAACTGTTTTTCATGCCAATGGCCATATTTTGGGCATTGGCATGCCTACTAAATATAATACATGCTTTCTTTCGAGCTGTCATGCCTCTGTTTTCTCATTTGCAAAAATGTATTCAGCTAGTAACTGAATACATTACTGCAGGTTACACTATTCCTGCACGGACACTTGCCTGCTTGCTGAATCACTAATTCACCTCATTTGTATGTTTTTCACCAGCAAATGAGGTAATTAGCATAAGGCAGTGATGTCCATGCAGGAATAGTGTTGGAGCACTCGTGCACGTACCGGGAGCTCTTTGCTGAATCACTCGGTGGCCAGGTTCTGTGCAGCGGCTGCTGCAGCATTCCTACACTTCATGTAGGGTTTAATGAATCCTGGGGAATGTCTTTTGCTCAAAACATGCAGACACCATGCTCTTTAAGATTACTTTGCCCTTTTATTGTACTTGTTATGCCTTTTTAATCTCTTATCATGCTCACTGTACTTTTCTTATGCCCGTTTTACTTTAAACATGCTCGTTATGCAAACCAAAGATAATTCTGAGCTCCATATGAATATCTCTGCTAGTTTTATCAAATATTGTGATTTTGAACATTTTGTTTAATTAATAATGCAGTTTGTGCCTTTCATTTGTTTGACGATACATTTTGTGCTACTCATATAAATAATAGTGCATTTTGTGCCTTAAAAATGTGTTGTTTAATTTTCTTTGCCAAATAAATAATTTGTCCGGTTTTCTTTTGCCTTTAGCTTGTTTCTGGCCTTTTTTTGTTTGTCTGAGCTCTGTTTCACTGAACCAGATTAATCTGCCTTCACCTTCAAGTCTGCATCTCATGGCTTGAAGAAGTTAATCTTCTAATCCCGGTTCTGACACCATGTCGTTCATCTGGTCAGGATAAAACAGATGAACATTCATGGGTTCAATTCAAGCAGCTTTATTACACACAAACATATCAGAAATGAGGCTTTGTAATTTAACCTTAAATAAACTTATAAACAAACTGACTACCACACTCATACATGTTAACACTCTGGCTGCTGTCTCAAAATGGCACTGCTACCTGCACATGCTCACTATTTATATGCATGTGCTACATCTGGAAATGCTTCTTAAAGATACATACACATGCTCTAATCTACAAAAGAGAAGTTCATTCTCAAGGAATGTGCCTTGGTTTGTAAAGACAGTATCAATTTTAAGTAGTGGGCTATGCCTTCTACCATAATTCTACTTAGGTAATGCTAAGCATGCTGTATCTCATGGAGAAGAAAGTCCCTGGTTTGATTGGAAATTCCTGGAATCGTACATTAGTGATGGTGTACAGTGTCTGTCACAAGAACATCGCACTTATGCTTGGCACTCATTTATTCTTATTTAATTATGCTTTTTGAACCTTAAAGGAAAACTCCATGCTCAACCACAATTTAACTCAACTGCAAGTCTTCTTTTATCTCTGTAAACTCATCCCAGCCACCAGCAGTTACCAGAATGCACAAAGGAGTTTGTCAGTTCTACTTTTCTGCCCTTCCCTAGTGTAGGGCAGGAAAGCTCATCCCCCATTCTTTAGCATCACATCCTTTCCAGTGGAATTTGTCTCCACCTTTGTGACATACCTTTGACACATTCAAATCAGTAGTTCCCTCTCCTGTCGATCCTCCCACACTGTGACATAGAAATTTTCTAGGCCGTCCCACTTATCAGCTACTATAAAGTACTGCTTAACTTATTGTGGAACTCTATTATGTCCACTGTTTCCTTCGGGAGTAAAAACAGCATTGGAGCAAGTAATTCCTCTAGTGAAACTGCAGGCAAAATCCCTGGAAACAGACATCATTTGCTATTAGTGTTTTGGTAAGTTCATTCAATTATTTAGACTGCATATAAATTTATGCCCCCAATTCTGCCCCAGAATATTATTACGTATTGTCCTCCTGTTCTTTCATTAAAATTCACTACCAGTCTATTATTACATATTTTCCTGGTATTGTTCTCCTATTTTTCGATCTTAGTCAAATGCATGCTGTACAGTACCTGTCTCCATCCACCATGTTGCAGTATGTGTATGTATGTGTATGAGTGTTTCTTTCTGTATGTGTGTGAGTGAATGCATGCCTGAAAGCAGAATGTATGTCTGTGTGAATGCAGAAAATGTTGTGTATGTGTGTATGAGAGAGAGTGAAAAATGCAGGAGAGAATGAACAGTGGGTGCATGAAAGCAATATGTGTGTGTGTGCATGTGTGCGTGTGTGTGTGTAAGTGTGTGTGTGTGTGTGTGTGTGTGTGTGTGTGTGTGTGTGTGTGTGTGTGTGTGTGTGTGTGTGTATGCAGAAGTGACTGTGTTTGTGTGTATGAGAGCATGAGCATTCAGATCCAGTATGAGATAATGAATAGGGATATCCATTCAGCCAGTATTTTACACTCCCTAAGCAGCGCTTTTGCTGTTTAGCGAGTGTAAAATACAAATGCACCAAACAAAAATAAAGTACTTATCAGTGTATGTGCTGCTGTCTGCATGTGTGAGTAAATGCTGTGTGCATGAAAGCAGAAGAGGCAGTCTGTGTGTGTGTGTGTGTGTGTGTGTGTGTGTGTGTGTGTGTGTGTGTGTGTGTGTGTGTGTGTGTGTGTTTGAGTACCTGTGTGTGCATGTGTCTGTGCGTGTGTGTGAGTGTGTGTGTGAGTGTGTGTGTGTACATGTGTGTGCGTGTGTGAATGTGTGTGTGTGTGTGTGTGTGTGTGTGTGTGCGTGTGTGTGCGCGTGTGTGTGTGTGTGTGTGTGTGTGTGTGTGTGTGTGTGTGTGAGAGAGAGAGAGAAAAGAGAATTAAGTCTGAAATTGATCTGATCGCTGGCAGCAGCAGCAGCTGTGCTATATGATTACCTCCTCGTTATGCCTCTCATCAATCCAGACCGAGGCACAAATAAGGGAGTGGAAAGTAACTGAAATAAGGACATCTGTTTTAACTGCCTTTTATACATGTAACGAGTGTAACACCAGAAATAAGGACAAAACCTTAGATCTTGGGGGGAAAATAGGTAGCACTTTAACTGTTGTCCCAATAACATTTTTTCTGTTCCCTAGCATGGCTTCACTGATAAGAAGTATGCATTCATAGAGTGTTCATTGCCCTCAATCCTAATTAGTTCGCCTAGTATCAAAATGAACACACCAATAATATGTGGCAAAAATAAAATCTAGATTTTCAGCGGAAATCTTGACTGTGGTGTGCTATTACTTTGTCCTCATCTGAGCGATCCCCAAATACCAGGCGCGGACTGGTTCTGGGCTGTGGAATCCTTTAGTACTGACCACACACAAACATTTGAAAACATTTCACTTTCTGGCTTCAGTGTGTGTCTGTGTGTGAGCATTTGTATAGCAGTACATTAGTGTGTTTGTGTTTCTGTCTGCATGTGTGTGAATGAATGCATCCATGAAAGCAGTATGTGTGTGTTTTTGAATGCAGAAGTGACGGTGAATGTGTGTGCATGAAAAAGAGTGAGCAATACAGTTGGCAATGAACAGTGCATGAGTGAAGGGAGTGTGTATGTATGTGTGAATGCAGAAAAGGCTGTGTTTGTGGGTATGTAAGAGAGAGAACAATGCAGGAGAGAAAGAATAGTGCATGCATGAAAACAGTATGTATGTTTGTGTGAATGCAGAAAAGGCTGTGTTTACTTGTATGAGGGACAGTGAGCAATGCAGGAGAAAAAGAACAGTGGGTGCATGAAATCAGTGTGTGTGTGTGTGTGTGTGTGTGTGTGTGTGTGTGTGTGTGTGTGTGTGTGTGTGTGTGTGTGTGTGTGCATGCTCTCACATGTGTGCTTATGCGTGTGTGTGTGTGTTTGTGTGTATGAATGCAGAAGAGAAGGTGTATGTATGTGTCTGAAAGACAGTGATCAATGCAGGAGAGAATGAACATTGCTTTCCTGAAAGCAGTATGTATGTGTGCGTGAATGCAGAAAAGGCTGTGTTTGCATGTAAGAAAGAGTGAGGATTCAGATCCAGCCAGAGTGAGTGAATACCAAGGTCCAGTGATCCAGTATTTTACACTTGCTAAGCTTCACTTTTGCTGTTTAGCGAGTGTGAAATACAAACACATAAAAAATGCATGTGTATGTGTCGGTGTGTATGTGCCGCTGTCTGCTTTTGTGACTGAGTGCATGGATAAATGCAGAATGCAGCTAGCAACTAGAAGTATCCCCTCGTGTCTCACCGGAAAAGACTAGCCTAGTGGGACTAAACTGGTCAACAAACGATAGATAAATAAATAATAAATAACTGTATTTTTTTCCATCACTGCAAGATCTGTCTGTTATCAATGCCCTATAAATCCTGCTTATCATCGTTTTACCAGTTGCTTTATTCATTCTGGCCTGCATTAACAATTTTATCAGTTTCAGCTTCTCCATATTTCTGTTCCACTTGGATATCATATCCCCCAGTAAAAGGCCCTGTACTTCAAAAATGTTCCCTAGTAGGGTGATATTTTGGCCAAAATTCCCTCTATTCTTTTGTCTTCACTCCTCAACTGATCTCAAAAAGTGTATCTGTCTGTCCCTGTCCCATTAATTTCATATTTCAGCTTAGCTAACCATATTGGACATAACTCAAGCTTTCATTTCTTGCATTCTTTTATTTTCAGTAAGTCTAACATTCTGCTACATAACTGTCTCAGATGACACTGTTTCTAATGTTGTACTAATGCATGGGACTAAGCATTTCATTTCTCCATTCCCAATGCCCTCTGCAACTAGTCCCAAAATAATTAGTTTCCATTTTGAAATATATTTCACATTTTTTACTTTAATAAAATACCTTCAAACTGAGCATCGTTATAATATCCCTTTTTGTATGGTGCAGCTAATCGCCCATCTCTCCTAGTGAATCATCTTTGCCCATTTTACTCTTGTTTTCTTTTCATCCCAAATATGGCTCATTAGTGCTTTCTTTAAATATTGCCAGTACCCACTACCCAGATCATATACCAGTGTTTGTGCCATGTATGCCATTAGCTGGGCTATGAACATTTTTGTTGCTTGGACCCCATGGTCCAGATCCACTGTCATCAATTTCCATTTTCTTATCTTCAGAACCTTTACTGTGACCTTTTCCCATGACTCTCTTGTTGATTCTTTTGGATTTCTTTACCATCCAAATCACCAGATATTTTAATTTAAAATGACCACAAAGGTAGTAATATTCCTGAACTGAGCTGTGTTTTTAGGTTCATAGGTGTTTACAAGGCTAATGACCACAAAGGCCTTTTTCAGCCTAGCCACGCATCCCAAATCTCTGACAAGTTCTAGTATCCTTGCTAAGTGTAAGCAGAGGCTTGGTTGATGAACCGTTTACAGTCTGCCTTTGTCCATTACAGACATAGGTGCCAAACCAGGGAATCTCCTGTTTCCCATCCAGTTGTCCACGTTGCACTTGAATTGGGTTAGGAAGGAACTCTGCTTCACATGGATGGGGAGCCTGTTCTACAGAAAAGGTAGTCTCTGGGATAAATCCCGGCCTCTCTAGCAGGTCCTATTTATATCACAGGCAAGGTGTAAGTCTTTGGAATGGGTAATTATGGTGCTGCTTGCTTTGCGGATATACAGGAGGTCAATCAAAATGGGGTCTGACAATACCTTGTATGCTAGGCATACAGCTCCCCTCAACAGCCTGTAGGAGGTAGAGTACATGGATAGGGCCTTGAGGCTGTCTGCATAGGACATGTTACACCCTGTAATTTTTCTGGTGAGGACCAAGAAACAATTTCAGAAATACAAACGCTTTAATGGTACAAACAACAAAGCTCCATTAAAGTGTTTCTGTTTCTGGATTTGTTTCTTGGAATTTGTATAGTTTTATTGAGATATAGATAACTGCATTTTTTTCTGTATATCACCTTATGTCATATTTTAGTGAGGAACCAGCGTGGACATTCCAATTGTTGGATATGCCTGGTTAGGTACAAACCATTGTACTTAGTGATAGATGTGATGAATGCTGAATACAGTGGAACGGTGACTTCCTTGGACCTAGTTGCCATACTTTTGTTTATAAGTTGCACAACACAGACTGATTTTCTCACTGCTGTGGACCTGTGATGGTCAATGTTGATGGTGCACAATGTACATATACTGCTTTTATTTTTTTCTGCATTTATTCTGTACCTTGACAGATGTTTAAAGTTTCTCAGTATACTAAATATCTTTGGAATATCCCTTTCAGGATTTGTAAGATTCACAGTCACATGGTCCAGAAGCAGTGCTAGTTTTAACTCACTTCCTCCTACTCCCAATATCTTATTTCAGACTGCCTAGTCTTTTGTGCCAATGGGTCCAGGTATAAATCAACAGGAGTCATGATAGTAGGCACCCTTGTCTTGTTCCATGGCAAATTTCTAACCCCTGTGTCACCCTTGAATTTACTTTCACTACAAATTTAGATCCTTTAAATATCTATTTTTTGCATTCATTTTATAAATTCTACAGGGATGCCCATTCTCTCCAACACTTCCTATAATCATAGTATTACAGTACACTGCTAGGCTATTAACCCAAGGGGCCTTTTTAAGCCTAGACACACAAACCAATATAATTTGATAAGTATTCCTTCCCATGTTTTTTTTTCTTTTGAGGTATATATTCTAGGGTATGTATGGGCGAGCATTTGCAAGCTTCCTTTTTCAATACAGACATAGCTACCACATCAGGGGAATATTTTCAGTTCCCATTTACTGATCCAAGTTTCCCTTGAATATGTGCAGGGGTGAACTCTGTTTTACATAGATGAGCAGCCTGTTCCAGAGAATGGGGGAACCTCTGAGATGCATACCTGTCCCTCCAGCATGGTCTTTTTACATTGCAGGCTGAGTTTAGGTCCCTGGATTGGGTATTCCTAATTTTATTTGTGTTATGGATGTGCAATTAGGGCGGGACTGGAGGATGCTTTGTAGGCTTGACATAGGTTGCCTCTCAGCAGCCTGTAGGGTACTGAATATAAGAACAAGGTTTTGAGGTGGTCTACTCAGGACCTGTTTTCAACACCATGTCTTCTTTTTTGTGAGGAATTGTTGCTGACACTCTAGTTGTTGCATATGCCTGGCCAGGTACATACTGAAGAGGGCATTGTACTCAGCGACTGGTCCTATCAAAGCAGAGTGCAATGCAACAGTGACACATCTGGATCTAGATGCCATACCTCAGCTTATAAGTTTTCCAACACAGAATGATTTCAGTAGAGATATGATGGTAGTCAAATGCCAAATCACAATATACATGCATTCCTAAATCTTTTACTTCAAAGTCTTCTTTTAGTTGTTGTGTTGTCAGTGTAGTTGTTTGCTGAGGTGGCCGTCTTTCCAAAATATATTTTGTTGCACTTTTTGCCATTGAGATTTAGACCATGACTGTGGCACCAGTTATTACACTGTGCCAGACCTTCTTGGGAATGTTTGTGTCTTGGAGGACTTCATTGCATGCACCCAGTTTGTAAGCATCTGCAGACTTGATCACCAAGAGAACCTTGACCACAGAGAAACAGATGTCAAACTGGACCAGTCCTAGCACTGAACCCTGAGACATTACACTAGTAACCCTAACTTCTTGGGTCTTGTCTGTAAGCCAGCTGGCTGTCCATTGGGTGATGTAGGGATTTATACTTAGTCTAGTGAGCTTTCCAACAATGCCCCAGTGGGTAATATGTCAAATGCCTTGGCCAGGCTGAGGTAAGCAGTATGCACTATTTTGCCCTCATCCATTGCTTTGGTGATCTTCTCGAGGAAGTCCACTAAGTTGAGTAGGCAAGACTTGCCCTTGACAAATCTGAACTGATTTGAGTTCAGTGTTTCTAGGCTACCTGTGTCATCATTTAGGAAGGATATCCATGATTACTTTCTTCATAGTTTTGCATATTCCTTAGGTCTGTGGATGGCCCATCCTTTGTGCAGTAGGATAACAGTTGCAGTCCTCTTTTCATTTGACATAAAGCATGTTTGGAGGCTATGGTTAAATACCAATTCTAATGAGCTGATAGTTCATGTTTCATGTTATTAAGTAGGAATACTGGGATATTTTCTATACCCATCCATGCAGTGTTCTTGACCTTGGAAAGTCCTTTGAGTATCTGCTGTCTAGTGATAGTTGAAAGAGTTATGGATAATGATATTTCCTGGTGGGGTGAGGGGGATAAAATTGGAGCCAAATCTGTCAGTAACGAGGGTTGCTATATCTTCTGGGTCTGTATTGGTGGCACCATTTACAATTAATTCTGTACATTGCAGTGTATTCCCTTTGAGGTTAATGACATAGTTGAAGAAAGCTTTGTGAGTGTTCTTGGCCTGCGAAGCTATTTTCACCTTTAATTTGACCTTGGTAGATTCAATTAACCCCTTAGTTACTTGTTTAAGTTGATAAGGGATTGATTTACTTTGCTGGGCATTGCATCTCTTAATTTTTGTCATGAATTTCTTCATTTTGTGATACAGCCTATTGATTCTGGGTTTCCACTGGAGTGGCTTGTTTTTTGAGTTGACCCTGAGCGTAATCCAGGTAGGTACAGCTATCTCTATACAGCTGTTAATATGAATAAACAGGGCTTCTGTGAATAATTCCGCTGAAGAAGTGGTGTTCTCATGCTTTGGGTGGCTTGAAATTTTGCCAGGGTGTCAGTGGAAGGAAGTTGGTCCTAGAGTAATTGCTATAAGTACCAGGGTTTGCCTGATGTCCCTTGTTCAATCTTTACTTCAAAGGCAGCTTTATGGTTAGTACTGGCCAGCAAGGACATTACATTAGAGAGGGTGTAAAGTTCCACTGTGTTTGTGAAGACCATGTCACGGATATTTGCACCTCTGGTGGGTGTACAGAACAAACGCTCCAAGATGTTTACATTAACAAAGCCCAGGAATTCCTGGCCCTGCATGTAAGGGGTTGTGCATGACTCCCAGTTTATATTTGGATAGTTAAAGTCATCCATGAGTATGGTATTAGGTTGAATGGGGAGTGTCTCTAAGATGTTTAAGTATGGTTCTCCTGGGTCATATAAGAGGATCTATAGCTTGTAAGAATCTGGCTTGGGACTTTGTGTAAGATAATTTGGACATGGAGAAGCTCGAGCATGTCATACTGATGGTCCAACCTTTAGGTGTGTTTGATCATAATGTAGAGACACCTCCACCTTTTGTCCCTTCCTATGCAGTAGTTGGTCTGAATGTGTGAAAGGCACTGTAGCCTTGTACTTCTGGGGTGCTGTCTGTGGCTCTAAACCATGTCTCAGCAATTGCACAGACATATGAAATTTCTAGGTTGAGGACAGCTTGCAAGGGAGGGGAGTTTTTTTTTTAGACTCTAGCATTAAAGAGTAACACGTTTAGAGTTTCCTGGGCTGGTTGAGCTACGTTGGTAAGTTTATCACAGGATCATAGGTGTTTACTAGGCTAATGGCCATGGGACCCTTACCAGCCTAGTAAAGAGTTTATCCCCAAAAAATACACATCAGTCAACACCTGTTGTCCATGTCAATGAGGGACAAAGGTGGAACCTCTGGGACAAATTTGTGGTTTCCCATCCACTCATCAAGGTTGCGCTTGAAGAGGGTCAATGAGGGACTCTGTTTGACATGTATAGGCAGTCTATTCCAGAGACGGGGCAGCCTCTGGGAGACAAACCCCTTTCTCCTGAAGGTTTTGTTGATGTTGCATATTAGATTTAGGCCTTTTGAGTGGATAATGCATGAGGAGTTAGATTTATGGATAACCGTAGTCAGCACCTATCACCCCTGTCAGTGAGGGACAAAGGTGGAACCCCTGGGACAAATTTCTGGTTTCCCATCCACTCATCAAGGTTGCGCTTGAAGACGGTCAGTGAGGTAATCTGTTTGACATGTATGGGAAGTCTCTTCCAGAGATGGGGCAGCCTCTGGGAGACAAACCTGTCTCTCCAGAAGGTTTTGTTGATGTTGCATATTAGATTTAGGCCTTTTGAGTGAGTAATACATGAGGACTTAGACTTATGAATATGGAGTATCTCTAGTAGGGCAGGGTCTGATATTGCCTTGCAGGCAAGATACAGATCACCTCTGAGCAGTCTGTATGGTACCAAGTAGAGCAATAGTGATTTGAGCCTGTCCACATTGGACAGGTGTTGGAGGACATGGATTCTCTTTGCAAGGTATTTCTGTGGCCTTTCCGGTTCATGCAGGTGTTTGGAGAGGTACATACCAAACAGGGCATTATACTCAATTATAGGCCTAATGAGGGAGGAGTACAGAGAGGTAATAATCTCCTGTTTTCTGTATGCAATTCCTTTACTTATGAGATGAACCAAGTAAAAGACTTTTCTGACCACTGCGTTACATGATGGCCGAATGTGAGATTGTTGTCAACCTGAGTACCCTGGTCACTCACCGAAGCTTGTGTGCTTAGGGGGTTGTTGTTGATGTGGTAATCAGTGGGGGCTGTGTTTTTGATGAATGGTATGATAATACATTTTTTTCATTTAACTTAAGGCCATGACTTTGGCACTAGTCATTTGCTGCTGTAAGACCCTTTTGTAGTATATTAGTATAATTTGTGGAGTCAATGACAGCACCCAATTTAAAGTGATCTGCTAACTTGGTGAGGCACAGGCCCTTTGTCTTTGCCTGGACCTCTGAGAAGTAGATGCCAAACAGTAGGGGTCCCAGGCAGATCTCTGGGGAGCATCACTAGTGACAGGTTTGCTGTCGGAGGTGGTGGCACCTATTTTGACTTTATTGCTCCTACCGGTGAAAACAGCGAAGAGCTATGTAACAAATAATCCAAGAAAGAACGGCCACTAAACTATATCTGTTTATTAACTGAAACCAAACCAACGTATTTTGAGCACTTTCATATAATCAAATGTTGTACTTCATCAGACAAAGTTACAAACACAATATATTCAATTTAAACTAAAAACAGTTAGTGTCATGATGATGTCATTCCTTTCTTAATTAATATATTTAAAATCAAGCAGTACTTATTGCATTCACAGTGTTCCCTAACCACTATATACATATCTATGCTCTCTACAGCCTATCTATCATAAACATTCATCTATGCTTATAATATTCTTAAAATATATTTATAAAATACATGTAATGATAAATTAAATATAATAATATAATACCAATTAAATAGTTATAAATAAATATCAAATCTCTATATGACTATACATATCTAAAAATCTAAAATAAGCATTTTACAAATATGCTTTCGTATATAGATTATCTTACATCTTCATCTTAATGCAATACATATAAGAAATGTATTAAATAAGTAGCACATCTATGATTTATAAACATATATTATATATCTAATTCATCAGCAGATTTTATTTCTTTTAAGCACCTTTAATTTTAATATAGGCGCTATAGAGCTACGCTCGTTAATACCTGACCAAGTATCTGCTTGCAGTCTTATTTGCCATTCTAGTTCCTTTAGCTCTAAAAATACATTCCATGCTGTTTTATCATCTATTATAACTTGGTCTATAATGGTATAAGTAAATGAGTGGTCTGGATGACTGTTAACATGTTTGGCTAGAGCATTACTCATGTTTGACTTCTTTATTGCGTATTCATGCTCATATATACACTGAGACAATTTTCTTTCGGTTTTCCGTATACAGTAGGCTAAGCACAGCTTTTGATTCACAGTTATATTTGCCTTGTATTTGGTATGTTTTACCCCTTACTACAAAATCTGTACCCACTTTTATTTTCTGGCACCTTCTACAAAAAACACATTTTTTCATACCTAGTACTTTGTTGATGTTATGTTCCTCTTTATATTTTAATAACTCTTTCAAGTTTCTCCCTTTTCTGTACACAATGAGTGGCTTGTCTCCTATAATATTATTCACTTCTTCATCTTGGTTCAATGCACACCAATTTTTCTCAAAAATCCATTTTAAAATGTTAGCTTCTTTACTATATGTGATTATTAATGCTTCTGAGAATTTGTTACTTTTATTTTGATTTTAGTTATTGTTTTCAGTTATTTGAGATGCAACACTATGTTTTTCTACATTCTCGTTTACAATATCCATACTAGAGTTTTTATTATCTAGGATAGGTTTAAAAAAAACTCTCTTTCTTTTGTTTATAAATTCTTCAATTATGTCACTTAAAAAAGTAATGGGATATGATCTTGCGGAAAAACATAGATTTCAAATTGGAACATTCTTCCAAAAAATGGTCTTCTCTAGTAATCATATGTGCAGCTCTAACTACCTGTCCTTTGACAACGGATTTTTTATGATGTTGAGGATGTGAGCTGCTATAATGCAAAATACTATTGGAATATGTCTCTTTCCTGTGTATGCGGGCTATATATATCTATTTTCTATATAGTCTTTGATGAGCTTAATGTCTAAGTATTCCATATAGTCATTGATAATATTCCATGTGAATTTAAAAAATTTTGTGGTTTGGCCTGTGTATAACAGGAATTCTTCAAGAATGTCTTGTGTTCCTTGCCAAATAATACTGATGTCATCTTGAAATCTAAAATAGCACTTAATAAATCTACTAAATCTGCAATTGAAGACATATTTCTTCTTCCAGTAGGCCATAGTCATATTAGCATAAGCTCCCTCACATGGGGACCCCATTGCAATGCCTTTAGTTTGTAAATAACACTCTTTAATGAATTCTAAAAAAATATAATTCAAAACTATTTCTAATAGCTCTATTAATAGATTGATTTTATCTTGTTATATATGATTCTCATGCAACATTTCACTAGTCCATTCTAATCCTTCTTCTTGTGGAATAACAGTGTAGAGATCACACACATCAATTGTTGCTAATATATCATTACTACTATATTCTATGTTGTTCATATATTGTAAAAATGACCAAGAATCCCTACAAATTTGTTTTTTGATTTTTAAGGACATTTTTGAACTAAAAATCTATATATTTAGCAATTGGTGATGTATTAGAGTCTCTTCCATCTACTAAGGAGCACATGGGTGGATCAGAAATAGATTTATGCACTTTGGGGGTACCAAAGAACACAGGGACTCTAGCAGGTGATACATTCAAATAATTATACAATTCTATACTAATGTGTTTGTCTATAAACATATAATTTAACTGCATATAGATAATTTTGTATGCACTATTGATTTAATTCATTGATACTTTCAAATATGTATCAGTATTTAACATGTCATGTAATCTTCTATTATAATCTTGGATGTCCATAATAACTGATTCTCCCCTTATCTGGTTTCATTATACAATTTTTTTCTTTTCTTATTTGAGTTAAAACTTGCTGTTCTAAAATGCTAAGGTTATTATCTTCCCTTTTTCCATAATAATATTTTTTTAAACTTTTAATGTCTATTTCACAATTTTTTTCATATACTCCTAATTTGGGGTGGAGGGGTGGATTATAGGTACTACTGATACCAAATATACTTGTTTGTCTGATTATACTAGTCTGAAACAATATTTTCAAATTAATTTTTCTAAGATACAATTTTAAATCTAAAATGGTGTTAGTAAATTTACTGTAAGCAGAAGGCACAAAGGTTATTCCTTTTGCCAATAAATTAGCTGTTTCACCAGTACAAACTACATTTGAATAATTGTATGCTTTGAAATCTTGTTCATTATTATATACTACTGTACAAATGTCATTCGTATATAATTCTGATGTATCACTTTCAGATGACATACTATGTTCCATAGTGTTTAAGTCCTACATTGTTTCGTTTTGGGTCTCGCTCCTTGAAACCCCACTGCTTGTTGACTGTTTACAAAAGGGACATTGCCTCTATTTTTAAGTCTCCACCTCAAATTACGAGTATATGAAAAAATTTGTGAAATAGACATTAAAAGTTTAAAAAAATATTATTATGGAAAAAGGGAAGATAATAACTTTAGCATTTCAGAATAGCAAGTTTTAACTCAAATAAGAAAATAAAAAAATTGTACAATGAAACCAGATAAAGGGGGAGGAGCAGTTATTATGGACATCCAAGATTACAATAGAAGATTACATGACATGTTAAATCCTGATACATATTTGAAAGTATCAATGAATGAAATCAATGGTGCATATAAAATGATCTATACACAGTTAAATGATATGTTTATAGACAAACGCATTAGTATAGAATTGTATAATTATTTGAATGTATCACCTGCTAGAGTCCCTGTGTTCTTTGGTACCGCCAAATTGAATAAATCTATTTCTAATCCACCCATACTCCCCTTAGTAGATGGAAGAGACTCTATTACATCAGCAATTGTTAAATATATAGATTTTGAGTTCAAAAATATCCTTAAAAATCAAAAACAAATTTGTAGGGATTCTTGGTCATTTTTACAATATATGAACAACATAGAATATAATAGTAATGATATATTAGTAACAATTGATGTGTGTGATCTCTACACTGTTATTCCACAAGAAGAAGGATTAGAATGGACTAGCGAAATGTTGCATGAGAATCATATACAACAAGATAAAATCAATCTATTAATAGAGCTATTAGAAATAGTTTTGAATTATATATTTTTTAGAATTCAATAAAGAGTATTATTTACAAACTAAAGGCATTGCAATGGGGTCCCCATGTGGGGGAGCTTATGCTAATATAACTATGGCCTATTGGGAGAAGAAATATGTCTTCAACAGCAGATTTAATAGATTTATTAAGTCCTATTTTACATTTCAAGATGTCATCAGCATTATTTGGCAAGGAACACAAGACATACTTGAATAATTCCTGTTATATATAGGCCAAACCACAAAATTTTTTAAATTCACATGGAATATTATCAATGACTATATGGAATATTTAGACATTAAGCTCATCAAAGACTATATAGAAAATAGATATATAGCCCGCATACACAGGAAAGAGACATATTCCAATAGTCTTTTGCATCATAGCAGCTCACATCCTCAACATCATAAAAAATCCGTTGTCAAAGGACAAGTAGTTAGAGCTGCACGTATGATTACTAGAGAAGACCATTTTTTGGAAGAATGTTCCAATTTAAAATCTATGTTTTCTGCTAGATCATATCCCATTACCTTTTTAAGTGACATAATTGAAGAATTTATAAACAAAAGAAAGAGAGTTTTTTTTAAACCTATCCTAGATAATAAAAACTCTAGTATGGATATTGTAAATGAGAATGTAGAAAGACATAGTGTTGCATCTCAAATAACTGAAAACAATAACCAAAATCAAAATAAGAGTAACAAATTCTCAGAAGCATTAGTAATCACATATAGTAAATAAGTTAACATTTTAAAATGGATTTTTGAGAAAAATGGGTGTGTATTGAACCAAGATGAAGAACTGAATAATATTATAGGAGACAAGCCACTCATTGTGTACAGAAAAGGGAGAAACTTGAAAGCGTTATTAAAATATAAAAAGGAACATAACATCAACAAAGTACTAGGTATGAGAAAATGTGTTTTTTGTAGATAGTGCCACAAAACAGAAGTGGGTACAGATTTCGTAGTAAGGGGTAAAACATAAGGCAAATATAACTGTGAATCAAAAGCTGTGGTTTATTTAAGCAAATGTAAACTGTGCTTAGCCTACTATATATGGAAAACTGAAAGAAAATTGTCTCAGAGTATACATGAACATGAATACACAATAAAGAAGTCAAACATGAGTAATGCTCTAGCCAAACATGTTAACAGTCATCCAGACCACTTATTTACTTATACCATTATAGACCAAGTTATAATAGATGATAAAACAGCATGGAATGTATTTTTAGAGCTAAACGAACTAGAATGGCAAATAAGACTGCAAGCAGATACTTGGCCAGGCATTAACGAGAGTAGCTCTATAGCGCCTATATTAAAATTAAAGGCACTTAAAAGAAATAAAATCTGCTAATGAATTAGATATATAATAAATGTTTATAAATCATAGATGTGCTACTTATTTAATACATTTCTTATAGGTATTGTATTAACATGAAGGTGTAAGATAATCTATATACGAAAGCATATTTGTAAAATGCTTATTTTAGATTTTTAGATAGATATAGCCATATAGAGATTTGATATTTATTTATAACTATTTAAATTGGTATTATATTATTATATTTATTGTATCATTACATGTATTTTATAAATGTTTTTTAAAAATATTATGAGCATAGATGAATGTTTATGATAGATAGGCTGTAGAGGGCATAGATATGTATATAGCGGTTAAGGAACACTGTGAATGCAATAAGTACTGCTTGATTTGAAATATATTAATTAAGAAAGGAAATGACATCATCATGACACTAACTGTTTTTAGTTTAAATTTAACAGATTGTGTTTGTAACTTTGTCTGATGAAGTACAACATTTGATTGTATGAAAGCACTCACAATATGTTGGTTTGGTTTCAGTTGATAAACGGATATAGTTCAGTGGCTGTTCATTCTTGGATTATTTGTTACATAGCCCTTTGCTGTTTTCACAGTTTGTTTTTTGGATTTTTACTGTTCCTATCGGTGAGCCAAATGGCCACCCACTTGACGAGATGGGGAGTTATACCAAGTTGTGTTAGATTTTTGATGATGCTCAAGTGGGGGATTGTGTCAAAGGCCTTGGTCAAGTCAAAGTAAGTTGTATGTACTGACTTTCCCTCAACCAGGGTCTTGGTGACAGTCTCAAAGAAGTCAACCAGGTTCAACAGGCAAGATATGCTCTTGAGGAATCCAAATTGGGTGGGGTCATGTGCTTGGAGACTGCCTATATCCTTGTTTATGAGATCATTAATGATACGCTCCATGGCTTTACAGATCAGACTTGTCAAGCTAGTGGGTCGATAGGTTTCTGGGTCAGTAGTAGCACCACCTTTGTGCAACGGGATGACAATGGCAGTTCTCCACTCTGCTGGAATGAAGCCTGTAATTAGGTTTTGGTTGAATACGGTGCTCAATGACGAAATCAGTTCTTGCTGGAGATAGTGCAGAATACAGCCTGGGGTACCATCAGGTCCCATGAAGCTGTGTTTTTTTGCCTTGGATAGGACCTTTAACACATGATCTATGGACATGTGAGGTACAGGACAAGTATTGGGGATATCGAATGGGCCTTTGGGGGGACAGGGGGTGAAGTCTGCGCTGAACCTATCAGCTAACAATTTGGCTAAGTCAACAGGATCAGTGTAAGTGGTACTGTTAAGTACTAATTTAAAACAACAATCCTGGGCTTTGCCATGGAAGTTCGGGGTGTAACTGAAGAAGACTTTGTGGTTTCCCTTTGTTTTGGAGGATAGTCTCAATTCATATTGGCTTTGGAGGCTTGCATAGTGATGTAATTTTCTTGATGAGGCTAAGGAGATATTTTTTCCAGTTTAGAATTTGTTCCTTTTCACCCTTAAATCATCCAAGAAAGAGAGACCAGCACTCAATGGCAGCAGATTAAAGTTAAATTTATTAAGGTTGTAAAAACCAACCTACTAATAATGCACAAACCGGTTTCGGCTATGAAAGCCTTTTTCAATGTGACTTAACAATCAAATTTAGTTTCAAAAACCATAATGCATCCTGATTCTTGTTTTATACCCACTATTTAAAGTGGTATTGCCCATTTTTATTTCATTATCCATAATACTGACACATCTTATTGTGTTATTAAATTGTCATGTTAAATGAACTTGATGAACATCTTAAACATATAGATTCACCACATTTACATATTTATTCAACTTATAGTGTTCTAAATATGTTTTAAAGCTTGTATTTGTGGGCATTTTAATTGTAGTCCATAAATCAACCCACAAAAAAATAAATAAAATACCCACAGTAGTGAAATCTAATTATAACCACTCAAATAATAATTCTAATACAACTTTTTCCAAAACCCCCCAGTAATTATAATTATAAATAAGGGGTGTGTCCACAATAATACGCATATAATTAATTACTTTCTAAAAGCATATTATTGTTAATCTTATGTTTTATATTGAGGGTTATAATGTTCCTCGTAAATAACTTGTAGACCAAAATTTTGATAATGTACCTGTTACCGATGAATGTATAGTTCTTTTGAATACTTTTTGTTGTTATTGAATGCGAACCAAATAACTTGTATGTCTAGAGTAGTAATAATAGACTGCCTAATAATATTAATTTGTTTCTTGGTATTCCTTTAGGTGCCTAGAAACTATGCTTCATGTACATGATATTCATTAAGTCCAGGTTTGAAAAGAGCCCCAAGTGTGGTGATCCACCTTTGTTCCATGTTATTAAGTTTGGTGTGCCACCCCATCTTAAAATTTCTGTGTGATTGTATTCTATCAATAATAATGAACTTAAATGAAGCTGCTGTATGTTGTTTAGTATGTTTATATAAGGCATTGGTTACTCACCTATTTCTGATGGAACTGAGGTGTTCGCGAATTCTAATTCTAATTGGCCTCGAGGTCTGCCCTACATAAAAAGCTGAACAAGAGCATTGAGCCAAATATACCACCCAATCTGAACTGCAGTTGCCAAAAGTTGTTGTATTGAAAATCTTAGGTGTATTTTTGCTACTAAATTCTTTAGTTTTCCAAATGTATTGGCATAAACTGCAGTGTCCACAGGGGTAACAACCAACTAACGCATCCCCAAACAATGTGGTTTGATGTTTAATACCCGGAGTATACCTTTTATAATGTGCAAAATTGGACTGAATTGTCCGTCCTCTGCGATAGGAAAAAGAACAGGTGTCAGGAAGAATATCCCGAAGAAATGAATTGGACTGTAATGTACTCCAATGTTTGTTAACAATTTGTCTGAACCATTTGGTGTTATTGCCATACGTTGTAACCAGTCTAATCGGTTGCTTATCCTGCTTGGACCCTTCTGTAGATCTATTATATTTAAGCAGATCTTCTCTACTTTTTTTGTCAATTTGTGCAACTGTTTTATTTAACCGATTTATATTATACCCTCTGTCCACAAATCTAGTTGTTAGTTCAGCTGTACGGATGGAATATTCAGTTGAAGTTGAACAGATCCTTTTGAGGCGCATATATTGTGATTTAGGAATATTGGTAATAATGTGGCGGGGATGAGAACTTGTTGCATGAAGAATCGTGTTATACTGCGGAAACTTCCTGTGTATAGTTGTCGCTAAGGTATGGTCCTCTAATCTGTTAACTAACACATCCAAAAACACGATTTCTTTATATCCAATATTGATCGTAAATTCTATATCAAATGGATTCTTGTTAAGATATTCCACAAACTTGGTTAAAACATGCTTACTGCCCCGCCACACCAACCAACAGTCGTCTAAATACCTCCGCCATATGTCCATGTATTCCATATAGATGTTCCGCTGAGTATCATATATGAAGTATAATTCAAAGTATCCCATAAAGAGATCGGCATAAATCGGAGCAAAGGACGCCCCCATGGCTGTCCCCTTGATTTGCCAATAGGTGATCCCTTCAAAATAGAAGATTTTTTTTGTAAAACAAACTCAGTTAGTTGGATGAGAAAATTATTGAATCCTGTTGAATATAATTTTGATTCTTTTAACCAATATGTCACAGCCAGAATGCCAGCTTTATGTGGGATACTGGTATATAACGATGTTACATCTAAAGTGCACAAAAGCCAGTCTTCCTCCAATTGGGAATCTTCAATAATATTCAGGAATTGTGTCGTGTCCTGGATACGCGATCTAACCATGGGCAATAATGGTTTAAGGTACTCAGTCAAGTAAGCAGATAAAGGCTCAGTTAAAGACCCACGACCTGACACTATTGGTCTACCTGGAGGGTTATTTAGATCTTTATGTGTCTTAGGTATTAGATAAAGGTATTGGGGCATTGGTTCTGGAACTTTAAGTTGGTTAGCCACTTGTGAAGTAATAATTTCTTCTTCTACAGCTAAATCTAGGAATTAATCTATTTCTAATTTAAAATTAGAAGTTGGATCCACTATCATCCTGATGTAGAATTGAGTTTCAGATAGCTGTTTCATGGCTTCTGCCTTATATTTAACATAGTCCATAACCACAATGCCCCCACCTTTATCTGCATTGGTAATCACAATGTTTTTGTTTTGTTGTAATTGCCTAAGCGCTTCACGTTCTTGTTGATTCAGATTGCTCCGAATACTATCCGTATTTTTAGAAAAATGTAAATCCCTCAATACACATTCCTTGAATGTGGACACATATTTGTCCATTGGTGGCATAAATGAAGATTTGCCAAATTTGAAGCCAATAGATCTTTGAGAGTTAGTTGTATCTGAAAAAAATAACTTTAAATTTAAGGTTCTGCAAAAATTATTGATATCCTCTACCAATAAATGTTCAGACACTGGTGCTGTGGGTACAAAATTAAGTCCTTTATTTAATACATTGTATTGAAATTCTGTTAGTGTGACTGATGAAATATTCAATACATTCTTTATTGTGTCGTGATTTGTTTCAGAAGCGTCTGTAAACTGGTTGTAACCCGTTCTGTACCCATGCTTGTGCTTCCTGCCTGCTCTATGTTTCTTACTCCTAAAGGGAGGGACTGCTTTCTTTTGGCCACTGGGGACGCCTGGTTGGAGGAAGCATCACCTTCCGTAGTGGATGAATAGTCATCATCCGTAGTAACCTGATTTCTATTTTCTTGTTTTTTTAGAATGGGTCTGGGTCGCTTCCTACCCCTGGGAGGTCTATATGTGCCTTCATTAAATCTCACATTCTTAGTGGTGATAAAGGGTATGCCTTGTTCATAATCCCCTAAGTCCCGATTAAATTTGTGTAATTTTCTTTTCTTAAGATCTGTTTCTATATTATCTAGTTCCTTGGATAATTGTGTTAACTGATCTTGATAATGGCTAGTATCAGAGAAAGTTTCCACTTCGGAACAAGTTGTTTGTAATTCTTGAGTAAGGGTCTCAATGTTTCTTTCATAATACTTAGTAAGACATTCCACAAATAACATTGATGCTTGATGTTGTGCCATAGCCCAATCTTGCCTTAATTCTTTATCAATGTTTGAAACCAAAGGTTGTAACTTAATACGGAGTCCTCTTGGTGTTATGTCCTTAATTTTGTATGCCTTAAATGACTTCAAATGCCATATATTCGTTCTAAAGGCTTTCATTTGTCGTTGTAACTTTGTAAAGACATGTGTGCATTTATCTTTAGAAATACCACTACTATCAGTCACGGGGGTATGACCCATGTTAAGCCCAAAAACTTCTAAATTATCTTTATCTGCAGACAGGCCTTTTAAAATATCATTTAAATCCATGTTTTGCATTATGATCTCTGATTTACTAAAATAATATGTGTATTAATATGATTGCAAATATTCTCAAATATAATCCAGTTAGTATTATTTATGAATATATATGTTTATTGTTATTAACTCCGACCAGAATATTTTGTAAATTTTGTAATTATTTTTCTTTTTATTTGGTACAATATTCACAATATACATAGAAATTGGGCTCAAAACCAAACGCCATATAAAGAAGTTTTTGGTTTTAGTGTCCTTACAATAAGTGGAGTTTGATCCTGTTGTACTTGATGTGTTTATTCCATATGAACATCCACCGTAAGGATATATTTCAACAAATTTTTAAATTTTTATTATGTTATAGATCCCAATACCCTTACAATCAGTGGAACAACTCCAACTCCAAATTATTATCAGAACAACAACTTAATGCAAGTGCCACCGTAAGGGTATTTCTATGCCTTTATGTTGTACCAAGCTGATGCCAAGGTTAACCCTTTTATATCAAGATTTATAAGTTTTTAATTAAATTCACTCAATCTCAATTATCTAGTCGGTTTAATAACAAAATCAACCATATGTTTTTTTGGTCAAAATTTAGGTTGTTAAACATGGACTAGGTGTCCCCCCTATTTCCGTAATAATCTTATTTAATATTCATTAGATTTGTTGTGAATACCTCTAAACTTAATCCACTATGAACCACCATCAGTGCCAAACCCAAGAACTATATACTTGGCATTTATAGCATACAAAATGGACCCCTATTAATTTTATTACAAACAGGCCAAAACAACTGATATTTTAAGGCCGGAACAATTGAAATGAAACAATATAGAAAATTGTTAAGTTTTCTCATAACATTTGCTATTTGTTACTCATTTAAATACATTGCCATCTGGAATAATAATTTAAAAAATACAACATAAGTGTCAGAGATTGTCAAATGTTGACTGCTTATTATAAATTAAGGCACAATTTGGCAAGAAAATATTAAGCCCTTTGTTAACTAATCTCTCCCAACCCCCATAATATAAATGGAAAGTTTCTGTATATATGAATTATACTTCCTTAAACATATGTTTATAAGACAAAATGCTCCCTATATACAAGCTTATTGTGAGGAAGAAAGCAGTCTTAAATCATAAAATTATATCCCACATTAGTATGTGTGAATGTTGTCACTCACAAATAGAAACACTCATAGGATATAACCAACACAGTGTGTATATCAACTTTAAGTTGTCTCAACCAAAATATAATTATTGTAATGATGGTTGACGACCTATTAATATTCTACCACAACGCCTTTTCTAAATCAGAAAACTAACTGATTGTTGTTATACAGGTTATCCTACAGGCCTGATTAAATGATATTACTATGATTCCAATTGTCGTTATACAAAAGTTTCACAATAACGACAAATTATGTTTAATTATGCCCGTGAACATTAGTAGTCAAGGGATAAATGCAGAATTGTGGCTCTCACCCTAATTAAAAGCCACCATCTGCGGCATTCTGAATAACCAAACAGCACAGCCAAATTCGCGTTATTCACGTTCCGATACTAATTTACTTTCCATATAAATGAACTGTTTTCTTGCCCTTTAGTTATATCAAAGCCATGCATTGAAAATACTAAATCATTTTACAAGCCCCGTCTGCATTTATAATTTCAACCGGGTTAGCAATGATTTTACCATGCTGTGTTGAATCTAGCCTCAAAAACAAAACTGGACACCCTATGTACCTGATAATCATGCATAAACCTATCACGTTATATTCAATCATATCCTAAATGTACTTCACTATCATACCCTGTTGTTAATTATCATTATATTGGAACCATCATTATTCCTGAATCCAAAACTGACATATCGGTGTAATACATGCAATATAGTTGCATTATTGTTTTGATTATAAACAAATAATATGTCCAGTGACTGAAAAAGTCATATATCCATGCTCGTTAATGTCTAGGAAATCATGCCATCCAAGTAATGCTTGGTGAAGAACAAAAATAAAAAGTTTTGTCAACGTTCCGATATTAGCGTTGGCATTAGATTATTTCGTCAATATTATAACGAACAGATCCCCCACCATCTAGTTGTTATCACTGATGGATCCAGGAAAAAAACAAAAGTTTAGATAAAAAGGCAGTCATTATTAAACCCCAAACGTAGACTTCAAATAGTTTCCCCAGTAAACGGTACAGTCTACCAAATCGAACAGATACAAAATGGCTGCTTGCTTCTGGTCAACGCCCTTATAGACATACAGTGCTTGTAAAGTTATTATACGAACCACTTGTTGATGTTATGAGTTATTGCTTGTAAGTTCACCAGTATAAAGAAACCGAGCAAATACATTCCAATGGACCAAATAAGTATAAGTAAACCAAGAAGCCTGGAAAACGTAAGAAAGATGCACTCCTGCTGCCTGGCGTCCCCAGCGTGAAAGCAGCAGTCCAACCCAACAAGGCACGCACGTAGGACTGTTGGTGCTCGGTCCAAACCACAATTAAATCATCCAAGAAAGAGAGACCAGCACTCAATGGCAGCAGATTAAAGTTAAATTTATTAAGGTTGTAAAAACCAACCTACTAATAATGCACAAACCGGTTTCGGCTATGAAAGCCTTTTTCAATGTGACTTAACAATCAAATTTAGTTTCAAAAACCATAATGCATCCTGATTCTTGTTTTATACCCACTATTTAAAGTGGTATTGCCCATTTTCATTTCATTATCCATAATACTGACACATCTTATTGTGTTATTAAATTGTCATGTTAAATGAACATGATGAACATCTTAAACATATAGATTCACCACATTTACATATTTATTCAACTTATAGTGTTCTAAATATGTTTTAAAGCTTGTATTTGTGGGCATTTTAATTGTAGTCCATAAATCAACCCACAAAAAAATAAATAAAATGCCCACAGTAGTGAAATCTAATTATAACCACTCAAATAATAATTCTAATACAACTTTTTCCAAAACCCCCCAGTAATTATAATTATAAATAAGGGGTGTGTCCACAATAATACGCATATAATTAATTACTTTCTAAAAGCATATTATTGTTGATCTTATGTTTTATATTGAGGGTTATAATGTTCCTCGTAAATAACTTGTAGACCAAAATTTTAATAATGTACCTGTTACCGATGAATGTATAGTTCTTTTGAATACTTTTTATTGTTATTGAATGTGAACCAAATAACTTGTATGTCTAGAGTTGTAATAATAGACTTCCTAATAATATTAATTTGTTTCTTGGTATTCCTTTAGGGGCCTAGAAACTATCCTTCATGTACATGATATTCATTAAGTCCAGGTTTAAAAAGAGCCCCAAGTGTGGTGATCCACCTTTGTTCCATGTTATTGAGTTTGGTGTGCCACCCCATCTTAAAATTTCTGTGTGATTGTATTCTATCAATAATAATGAACTTAAATGAAGCTGCTGTATGTTGTTTAGTATGTTTATATAAGGCATTGGTTACTCGCCTATTTCTGATGGAACTGAGGTGTTCGCTAATTCTAATTCTAATTGGCCTCGAGGTCTGCCCTACATAAAAAGCTGAACAAGAGCATTGAGCCAAATATACCACCCAATCTGAACTGCAGTTGCCAAAAGTTGTTGTATTGAAAATCTTAGGTGTATTTTTGCTACTAAATTCTTTAGTTTTCCAAATGTATTGGCATAAACTGCAGTGTCCACAGGGGTAACAACCAACTAACGCATCCCCAAACAATGTGGTTTGATGTTTAATACCCGGAGTATACCTTTTATAATGTGCAAAATTGGACTGAATTGTCCGTCCTCTGTGATAGGAAAAAGAACAGGTGTCAGGAAGAATATCCCGAAGAAATGAATTGGACTGTAATGTACTCCAATGTTTGTTAACAATTTGTCTGAACCATTTGGTGTTATTGCCATATGTTGTAACCAGTCTAATCGGTTGCTTATCCTGCTTGGACCCTTCCGTAGATCTATTATATTTAAGCAGATCTTCTCTACTTTTTTTGTCAATTTGTGCAACTGTTTTATTTAACCGATTTATATTATACCCTCTGTCCACAAATCTAGTTGTTAGTTCAGCTGTACGGATGGAATATTCAGTTGAAGTTGAACAGATCCTTTTGAGGCGCATATATTGTGATTTAGGAATATTGGTAATAATGTGGCGGGGATGAAAACTTGTTGCATGAAGAATCGTGTTATACTTTTCACCCTTGGACACCAATTTTATCCTTTTGTTGTAAAGCCTGTTGATATAGGATGTCCGCCAAACAGGTTTGTGCTTCCTTGAGGAGCAGATTTCAGTTCTGTTGGGTATGGCTGTGTCCATGTAGTTGTACAGATGATTGTATACTGCACTGGCATACTGTTCAGCATAGTTGTCTGAATCCTCCCAGGGGTGCTGTGGTATAATGCTACAGATACCCTCCCATAGGAAGTTATAGTCAGCTTTTGAGAATTTTTCTAGCTTGATTATGGTTGAGGGGGGTTGGGTGGTATAGAATCTTTGAATGAGAAAGTCAGGTGATCTGATCTCACCAAGGAATAACATACTATGGGAGTGGAGCAGCAGTCACTCATGTTGGCGAGAACCAAGTCCAGAATGTTATCTCCCCTTGTGGGGGATGAGATGAGCTGGTCTACTTCATTAGAATTGATGAAGTCAAGGAATCGCTGAGTAAGTGCATTCATTCAGGAATAGTTCACCCAGTCTATGGTGGGGTAGTTGAAGTCACAAAGGATCAGGGTGTTAGGGGGTACCTTAATGGCGTGAAGTATATCCAGGCAAGATGAGTGGGCATCCTTAGTCATGGAGGGGGGTATATAGCTGGCTATAACTAGGATCTGTGTCTAGCCAACTGTCAGTTGCACCTGGAGTAGTTCTAGTGAATCATGCTGGCAGACCAGTCTGGAGATGTGTCTGTCCTTGATGAAGATAGAGTCTACCACCTGTAGTCTTCCCGACCTCATTTTGGGGTCAGAATGTGTGGAATGAGGTATAGCCTGGTAAGGCAGAGGTGCTCTCTGCAGCCCTAAACCATGTCTCCTGACTGCACAGACATTGGCATCTTCCAGTGCAAGGAGAGCCTCCAGTGAGTGCATTTTTAGGTTCAGGCTCCTAGCGTTTAGCAGCATGACCTTCACATAGGGATATTGGATGATCCCAGGGCACTTCTATGGGCTAGTCTTGTAAAGGCTCCAGGGCCATTAGCCTAGTCACACCTATGAACCTATGAACCTAAAAAACTTACCCCATAAATAGGTTTAATGTTTTGTTCTGTTTGTAAAATATGTTCATCCACCTTGACAACAGAATAGTGCATAAAGTAATAATTTTAGATTATTTGCCATATATATATCTAATAACCATTGTTGCAACAATAAACTATTTTCTTCCTGAAGGAAATAAGAGATATTTGTTATACAGTGGTGGTGGTGCTGCGGTAGCGTTGTCGCCTTACAGTTAGACGTTGCCCATTCGATTCTCAGTTAGACTGTCTTCTGTGTGGCGACATGCGTGAATGGGCGTTCCTTCGTTGAAGGTTGTGCGTTAGGCCCGGCAAGCCAGCATGTAAAAATCTACTGCCAATCATTAGCGGACCGGAGTTCCGCTGTGGCGACCCCTAACTGGGAAAAGCCGAAAGATACAAACAAACTGAAATGAATTAACATTGTACCATGGTTGGAAAGCTAATTTCACTCGGCATATACTCTTTACAAGGACTGCATGATTTTGTGTAATTTCAGATTGTAATGCAAATCCAAAATGTTTCCAATCTTAGATTAGATTAGGTTCAATTAACATGAAGTAGTTGTATGAATGTTCCACAAAAGGAACAATGAAATTGCAGCTCTAAATGGAAGAATAATAAACACAGAGGTGAGAAATGTGAGACACACAATTAACTTTACATATGTCTGTCTTAGTGCTACAGGTTTTGTGTAAAACAGTGAACCCAAAACATGGTGATATTGCTATCATCAGTGTGGAAAACCATTTACAATAAGTGGCAAATGAGGGTGAACCAATTAAAATGATGCTAACATTTGTGAAGATGTAGAATCGTCTTTTAAATACTATTGAGAAAGCACAAGTGCTTGATGAAAAAGCAAGCTTGGTATTGTTTACATGATCTAGTGGGAAACTCAGGCAACAATATGAATATTTTTTTCAAACTTACATAGCTTAGCAGCATGTATGAAAATCTTACAGCATATCTTTCCTGACAGCTTACTAAAGAAAGGTTTGCAAATTTATACAGTAGATGTTTGTCTGTGTTGCCAGGTACTTAAGCTGTATAATGAATGTATTTGTTGTGATGTTTTTTGTTCTTTTTTTAGCCTTATTCAGTATCTATCCTTGGAATAATGCAAATAAGTCTATAAGTTTTGTGTTTCAGTGCTGATAGAATCAACACTTCTGCTAAGCTGATAAACCTAAACAAGGGTCAAAAATGTTTGCAGCTAATGGAGTCGGGTTTGCTGACCTGCTTGCATTATTAAGATTATTATTGTCAATTATTCTGTTTTAAAGAGGCATTCTGATGCAATGTTTTTGAGCCTTCACTGGTTATTTTTTTCTGCCATGATGTCTTGTTAAAGGAAGGTTTGCAGTTTTTTTTTTTACACTAGTCTTTCTCTGTTTCATAAGGGCATCTTTACTTGGATTCTATAAGCATGTAGTATTATACTGATGTTCATTTAGATTTCTTCAAAAATTATTTTCTTGGAAAAACATTGGCTAATGACACCTACAGTCAATTTACTGCCTCTGGGTAGACTGTGGCTGTAAGTAGAGACTGCTATATTCCTACAAAAACATGTTCAAAACATAGCTACTTAGATCTGCATATCCCCCCCCAAAAAAAAATTAAAATATATATATATATAAATGCTACAGTCTTCTGTCTATCAAATGAGACACAATGTATAACAGTGCAAATCTACTTGTCCTATTTTCACAGTCAGTGTTAACTTCAAATGATACTGTTCCATTAGTTATTGATTTTGGTGTGTGTTTACTCTACTTTTGAAACTTGGACTTAGTTGCAGCTTTGTTATTCACTTTTCCCATTGATCTATGAAAAAAACTGTAGTACTAAAATAAACTATTAATGATTATTGCTTAGGCTGTCTTCCATGTTTAAATCTTTTAGTGGCTGAATCTCTAAGTTAATACTAATGGCTCTAAAATTCGTTTACTTTTTTATTTCATTGTTCACGTCATTAACATTGGCCCCTTTTTTCAGTTTCTTTGTCTATGGAGTTAGAATATGTAATTTCCTGGTGGGGTGGGAGTGCCGACCACATAAAAAGCTGTTTATTTTTTTTTTACTTATCGTAACCACAAATGCCACATATTGGTTTACATTTGTGATTACTTTTTTTGTGATGATTTCAGTGTTGATTAATGGTAATCACCATGGAGTTTATTTGATGTTTGGTATTTTCATATACACAAATGCACAAGATGTGTGTATGTGTGTGTGTGTGTGTGTGTGTGTGTGTGTGTGTGTGTGTGTGTGTGTGTGTGTGTATCTCTCTCTCTACACACACACACACACACACACACACACACACACACACACACACATATATATATATATATATATATATATATATATATACATTTAATTTTTTTTTTTACAGTATGCAATTTCAGCATTTGCTCAGCTCCCAAACCCAGATAGTGTGCTGCCAGTTTACATGACACTTGTGGCCAGTGCTGAAACTGAGGCATCCTGTACATTCGTACAAGTTTGTGGTATAGGGATTGTGAAGTATGAAGCAAGAAAATCCTTGGCTACCAATGTATAATGATAGAGCTACATAATGCAATTAATTTGGAAATTAACATTTTTCCAAGGAGTAGATTGGTCATGCTAGGAGGTACTGCCATCTATGGCAGGAGAAGTAGGGAAGTGGTTGGGTAACGTATGCCAGCAGTGCTACCTGGACCTTTATAGAGAATTACGTCGTTTGTATATCCAACTCAGTTATACAGATGCTTGTGTTACAAAGGGATTTGTTAAGTTGCATGTGTTAAGAATGTATCAACAGTGTGCCATGCTGGAAAGAAAAAGATATATACATCTATTATTTAAATTGTTGAAATCAATGTATAGTAACAGTGGATACTGGAAAAAAAGAGGTTAATCTCAATCCACCAAATCTTACAGATGGTAAGAAATTATAATGATTTGATGTGGGCAATAAAGATGTCTCACAGTTTTGAATGAAGTCCGAGACACAATTTCTGTGGGAAGTATGGTTTAATGCATGTTTTTTTGGTATTAATTATTACATATATGTAAACTTTTCATTGTGGCTTGTCCTTTAGAGAATACTTTTATGTTTGCATGTGCTCTTATGTGTTTGGTAACTCTATGGCCAATCCTAAAAGGTTTATGGAATTGCTCCAAACACAAGCATGGGTATTTATATTAACTTCAAGCAGTATAATCAGGTACCCTTCTAAGAGCCCAGGAGTACCTGGCGTTGGAGTGTCTGGTGGTCGTGTGATCGCATTATAGTCTGAGCAGAAGGGACCATTGATAGTAAACCTATGGCAGCCTTCCCCAGATATGGGAGTGTGTGTGTGTGTGTGTGTGTGTGTGTGTGTGTGTGTGTGTGTGTGTGTGTGTGTGTGTGTGTGTGTGTGCACCACTCTATCAGCAACGTGGGACAGGGACATGAAACACTGCTTGCACAAAGAGGGTACTGGGTTACTGGCCTTGGATACTCAGATGAGGACTTACCTTAACAGGTCTACCACTGAGGAGCATTACTGGTGACCTGGTGAGAGATATGGTTCCATCTGCCTTCTTGCCTGCAACTTTAGGTGGACATAATGACTCCTTAACAGTTGTTGGAAAGAGTAGAGTAAGTTCCTCTCTTTGGTGGACAGATTTCCACAGTTATTAGGAATGCCATCTCTGGTGTTTCCCATTGAAATGTTGCTATTGGAATGCTAGGATATTTTTTAACAGTTTGGATCAGGAAGATAGGATAGAGATGGCTCAGTTATTCATGATGTCATTGCACTTACTGCCTTTGTGTAAGGGGGGTTACTATGGATTGATTCCAGTGGTCAGTTTATTACTTATTTACTTATTTAAATTTGTTTACCATCTCTGTCAATAGGGACAGAAGCCAGTTTTCAGCAGAGGTCCTGTGAGAAAAGCCCCACAGAAATATAAGCAAAATACAATAATTAGTGCAATAGTATACATATAGTAAGATGCACAATACACATCATCCAGTTGGTCAATACAAAGAAGTGTTCAGTACTGTTTTCTAGTAGATACAAGTTCACAAAAGAAAAGCATGCAAGCATTTCAGTAAAGTTCACTGCAAAATAATAAAACTAATACTGTGCACAAATTAAGTAATAATTATGAGCAAATGAGTTATGCATGGTTCTGAGATGGATTGATTGATGACTGCATTGACAGGATAGTGTAAGGCATCTGCGGTGTACTCTTAGTACTATGGTGGGAGTTTGTCAGTGGATGGAGAACTGTGTTTTATTTTATGGAGTAGTCAACATATGTGGTGAGTGTGACACTTGTGCACTGGCCTAGCAATCAAGGAGCTTCGATCCTCACTACTAACACCAGTGAGGGGCATCTCATATAGGAGGAAAGGATAACAAATACACACAGTAAAGTGCAATTTCCATTAAGAGCACACAGAGATCACAGACAGTCCAGGGCTGGTCATACCCTTGCTCTCCAGGTCCCCAATAAGACTCCCCACTGGCACAGCTATAGGGTGCAGATCTCAGTCAGCTGCGCAAGCCAAAATCTCCAGCACCCTCTCTGTCCAAACAGTGCTACCAATTGTTTGGCAGTGGTGGGATATCCACACCACATATTAATTGGTTGGCAAATACTAATTGGCTTGTAGTGGTGTGGGTAGAGTGAATTCCTGTAACATGTGTACAGTGAGCTTTGAAGGTGTGTTGCACTTTAAATCAGTCATGCAGTGAATACTCAGAGTTCAGATCACAATTGTTTTATTTCTTTTGTTAGCTTAGTTAGTCAGGGTGAGCAGGTCGCATGTCAGCAGAGGAGTATGGAAAGTTGACAAGGAACCAGCTGGCAGAGATGTGCCAGGCTAGGGGACTGGTGCATGGAAACCTGACTAAGGCAGACCTGATTGCAGCCTTGGTTACAGCTGCATCAGAAAACAGCAACCAGGAGGTCAATCAGACTGGCAGTGGAGATATAATACCCTCGGAGAATGGACAGCTCAACCTTTCTGCAGAGGACTTAAAAATCCATCTGGAGCTAAAGAGACTTGAGTTGGAGGCCAAGCGTGTGGAAATAGAAGCAACTGAGTGACTGAGGTGTCTAGAGAGTGAGGACAATGAGAAACTGTGATGGTTGCAGGCTGAGGAGAATGAGAAACTGCTACGCCAGGAAGCTGAGGAAAAGAAAAGGCAGAGGCAGCATGAGAAGGAGGTGCTGATTATTTGCCAGAGTCATGGAAGTAATGGGGAAGGGAGTAACTGGACCCCAGAAGCACAACAGGTCAGTAAATTTCTTCTGCAGTTTAAAGAGGGGGATAATTTTGATAGTTTCATTCATATGTTTGAGAGGGTATGCAAACAGTATAGTGTTGACCAAAGGCTCTGGGTACGATTCCTGACCCCCTTACTCCATGGTAAAGCTGTAAATGTATTGTAAAAAATGTCTGATGTTACATGTTTTGATTACACTGCTGTTAAGAAATGTCTTTTAGAACTGTTTAAGCTAACACCTGAAATGTATAGGAAAATGTTTTGTGAGCATAGACGCAAGGCAGATGAAAATGTTTGTGAATATGTTGCTGAACTGAGCACTTATTTCCATAGGTGGGTGAGTGGATGTCAGGTCACCCCTTTTGAAGGGCTGCAGACCTTTTGGTGAGGGAACAAGCCCTTAGCACTTTGCCTGAGGACATGAGGATCTGGTTAGCTGATAGACAATGTGCTACTTCAGAGGAGTTGGGGAAGAAGGGAGACCAATAGCTAGCAAGCAGGGCAGCCCTGCACAGGAAAGGGACTCCCCAGTACTGCTCATGGGTCTAAAGGAGCCCATGGTGGGCAGCACAGACCGCCCCAACAGAATCTACCAGTAGCAGGAGAAGCCACTAGTCCAGGTACACATCCAGGAGCTAATGTTAAATGTTTTGACTGCAACCAGTGAGGCCATGTGGCATACATATGTCCACAGAGGCAAGGTGGGGAACAAATGGTGAGAGAGCCAGTAAGTGGTAAAGAAAAAATGCCAATAGTAGGTTGTCTTGAGAAAACAGGGGTACCGAACTACCATCCAGGAGATGTCCTGATAGGAAAGGATTTGGATGAAGCAGTACCATATGCTTATGCAGTTACACACAGGCAGGCTAAGAGATAAGCAGGTAGGTCTGGTAGCCTGGGGGAGACCCAGACAGACTGCATACCTGCAGCCAGGACTGGTGAGGTGGTTACTTCAAGGAGGGAACTACCCTGTAGCAGTGAGACTGAAGGTGAGCCACAGCTGCTTGTGGGTACTAATGGTGCCTTGGACAGAGTGACTGCAAAGGTAGAGGTGAGTAGTAGTACCCAGGCTGACAGTAAGGCATCACTGTCAGAGGATGCCAAACTTCCTGTGGAAGGGGAGCTGGGAAGGGTTACAAGGAGAAAGTTGAGACAGGTTCAGCTGTCAGACCCTACATTGCAAGGCCTGTGGCAGGTAGCTAGGGAGTCATCTGATTCTCAAGGAAAGGGGTAATTGGTATACTGGGACAAAGGGTTACTATACATACAGTGGACCCCTGCGGGAGGGCTAGAAGGTGAGAGATTACAGCAGTTGGTAGTGCCTAAAGCCTACCATCTGGTACTTCTAGCCATAGCCCATGATATTCCCTTTGCAGGTCATATGGGCATAAAATCCACAAAAAGGCATATTATGCAGAACTTCTATTGGTCTGGAATTTCCAGAGATGTGACAGGGTACTGCAGGACCTGTGAGCAGTGCCAAAAGGTAGGCAAGGCAGGAGCCAGGGTGAGAGCTCCTTTGATGCCTTTGTCTGTGATTGAGGAGCCATTTCAGAGGGTAGCTATGGATATTGTGGGTCCTCTGAGTACCTCAAGTTCCACAGGGAAAAAGTATATCCTTGTGGCAGTGGATTATGCTACACGATACCCTGAGGCAGTGGCTTTGTTCTCCATTGAGGCAGAAAAGATGGCAAATGTGTTGTTAGAGATTTTCAGCAGAGTTTCCCAAAATAAATACTGACTGACAGAGGTGCCAATTTCATGTCAGACCTGCTGGCTTGTCTGTGGAAGTTCTGTGGGGTGAAGCATATGAAGATCACCCCCTACCATCCCCAGACTAATGGTCTTGTTGAGAGGTTAAACTCTATAATCAAGTCCATGCTATGGGCAATTGCAGATCAGTTTAAGCGGGAGGGTGACAAATATTTGCCCCATCTGTTGTTTGCTTACAGAGAGGTTCCCCAGGAATCCACAGGCTTTTCACCCTTTGAGTTGCTGTATGGGCATAGGTTGAGGGGGCCTCTAGATTTAATTTGAGATGAGTGGGAAGGTGAGTGCAAATCTCACAAGGAGTCTTTTGTGGCATAAGTCCTAAACCTCAGGACAAGGCTCAGGGAACTTATGGGCTTGGCTCAGCAGTACCTGGCAGAAGCCCAACAACAGAAAACTGTGTGGTATGACAGGAATTCTTGAGCTAGAGAGTATGCTGTGGGGCAGCAGGTAATGGTTCTCATTCCTGTCAGACACAACAAGCTGCAAGCAGCTTGGAAGGGACCCTACAAGGTGGTAAGAAAGGTAAGTGATGTTAACTACATGATGGAACTGCTAGGCAGAAGGCAGGAGCACAAATTGTACCATGTTAACATGATGAAACCTTACCATGATAGGGAGGGCCTTGTGCTGAGCATTTGCAGTGGATTGCAGGAGGAGTCTGAGGGAGATCTGGGGACTGATCTCCTCAGTAAGGCTCGGGCTGACACCTCAGTGGAAGGGGTAGCAATGTCCCAGCAGCTATCTCCTACCCAGGTTTGAGAAATCCGAGCAGTGTTGCAGAAATTTGGGGACATGTTCACTGGGAAACCAGGGTGCACCCACCTGGGGCAGCACCAGGTGGATACAGGACCACAAAGGTCTATTAGGCAAGCCCCTTATATAGTGTCTGAGAGAGTCAAACATATTCTGAGGGAGGAGGTACAGGAGATGTTGGAACTAGGGGTGATTCAAGAGTCCAACAGTCCCTGGGCCTCCCCAGTAGTGCTGATGCCAAAGAAGGATGGCAGCACTAGGTTTTGTGTGGACTACTGGAAATTAAATAGTCACACAGGGTCAGATGCTTACCCCATGCCTAGGACAGATGAGGCCCTACAGCAGCTGAGTGGGGCTAAGTATCTTACAACCATTGATCTTACCAAGGATTACTGGCAGATGCCCTTGACTCCCAGTGCTAGAGAGAAGTCAGCCTTTGTGACTCCTTTTGGCTTGTATGAGTTCACAAAGATGCCCTTTGGGATGAAGAATTCCCCAGTGACTTTCCAGAGGCTGGTAGATCATATCCTGGCAGGGGCAGGAGGGTTTGCCCTTGCTTATCTAGATGATGTTGCCATCTACAGCCATTCCTGGCCAGAGCACCTTCAGCATGTCAGGGAGGTGCTGGGCAGACTACAGAGGGCAGGGTTGACCATTAAGCCAAGCAAATGTCAGGTGGGTACGGCAGAGATCTCATACCTAGGACATAGAGTGAGGAGTGGCAAGATAAGACCAGGACCTGCCAAAGTGGAAGCCATTCAGTCATGGCCTGCACCTGTTACTAAAAAGCAGGTGAGGGTATTTTTAGGGACAACAGGGTACTACAGAAAGTTCATCCCAGTTATAGTACTATAGCTGCTCCCCTCACAGACCTGGCAAGGAAAAGCAGGCCAGATAAGATAGTGTGGACTCCAGCATGTGAGCAGGCATTCCAGACACTTAAAAAAGCTTTGGGAGGACCCTTTGTATTAGCCAGTCCTGATTACAGCAAATAATTTGTTGTGCAGGTGGATGCTTCGAATGATGGGGTGGGGGCTGTACTTAGCCAGATTTCTTCAGATGGGAAAGAGCCCCCAGTTGTTTATCTCAGTCGTAGGCTCCAACCCAGGGAGGAATGCTATGCAGCTGTAGAAAAGGAACATCTAGCCATAGTGTGGGCACTGCAGAAACTTCAGCCTTATCTGTATGGAAGGAAATTCACTGTTATGACAAATCACAACCCCCTAACATGGTTAAACAGAGTCAGCCAGCAAAATGCCAAGTTGCTAAGATGGAGCCTGGGGTTGCAAGCATATGATATGTCAGTGCAGCACCGCAGTAGAATTAGCAATGCCAATGCAGATATGCTCTCAAGACAGGGAACGGGGTAAGGTATACTCAGATAGACCTAACTCTCTCAAGCAGCGTTTCTCAAGGGTCACTTGCAAAACTAGCTTGAGTTCTCCAGGAGGGGGGATGTGAAGGCTGCCAGCCTAGCCAGATAGAATTTTATAGATAATTCTATCATTTGTAAATATTAATGTGAGGCACAGGCTTGTTGTTTTAAATGGAAAAAAAAAACTGCTGTTAGATGTGGAACTGCAAAAAATGTAATAACATTGCACTCTGCTGGCAGAAAACTGACCAAGTAAAACATTTTATGACCCTTTGATCTAAAGTCAGCTCCAGCCCATCTAGATGAAGACATTCTTTCTATTGTTTTAACCAAGACTTAAATTGCTAGATTTAAATATGCAAATGTATTTTTATTGCTCTGCTTCCTAACCAGCTGCAAAATAACACAAGGAGATGTTTAGAATGTAAATGTAGTTTATGTTAGTCTGGGAACCCAGGGAACTGTGAAGAATGATGTAATGGAAACCAGGAATGAGATTTTAAAAACAGAGAGAATCAGAGATTATTAAGCATTTTTGTCTTGACTATCCAACTCACTAGCACTGTCTTGCTCTATATGTAAGTTTATCTTAGATTTGTGTTTTTTCTTAAAAACAGCTAGAAACTAGAAAGATAAGACTAAGTGTTTTTCTGTGATGTCAGAACTGTACTACTGAATTATTTTAAGTATTTCTCTGTGATATCTGAACTCTTGACTAGCCCTGTGTAGTAAAAAGTATTGTCTTGTGTTTTTAATTATTTATTATTAAATATTTTAAAACCTTTCAACTGTGGCTGTTTTGTGTAGAGATAATTTAAGCTCTTAAGAGTACTTGCATGCCTTTGGTAAAATTGTACAAAGCCACTCCTATAGCTTTAGCCCTGGGCGATACTACCAGTTGGATAATAATATTGCACAGTAATAATTGGACACCCTTTTAAGGGCCTTTGGGTAGCTGATAATTATTAGCTGGGTGGTAGCAGTGATTTCTATCTTGTAGTCTGGGTAAAAGGGGCTCAGCTGGATAACCTGTGCCAGCCTTTCCCAGGAGTGTCTGTGTGGTTGTACAGACTCTTTTCAAAGTGTGTTGCCCAACTGGCTGAGATCTGGACCCTATAGCTGTGGCAGTGGGGAGTATTATTGGGAGCCTGAAGAGCAATGGAGTGACCAGCCCTGGACTGACTGTGATCACTGTGTGCTCTTAAGGGAAATTGCACTTTACTGTGTGTATTTGTTATCCTTTCCTCCTATATGAGACACCCCTCACTGGTGTTAGTGGTGAGGATTGAGGCTCCTTGATTGCTGGGCCAGGGCATGGGTGTCAAAGTGAGTGTCTATTGTTTGTAGAGTAATGCAAGAACGTTATTGGTCACCTGCAGCTGTGTCCTGAGGGAGAAGGGAAGAAGTGACCTAGTTATTGGTATTAGTTTGGGAGAAGCCATGATTGCGCATGGGCTGAGAGTTCGTGGAGTTGTTGAAATTATTGACTAAAATGAGAATACTGTCTGTAGTTAGTTTGTTGAAAGCTTCTGATGTTTGTGATGCATTTTCACCTGTGGCAGTGGATGGGTTTTCTGTGGTGTCAGGCATGAGGACTGGAGAGATAGTATGCTAAAAAAATTTTTGGACACTTTCTACAGTGTGCTATTTGCTGAGAGAAATAAATAGTGCTTCTCATCACTGAGAATCACTGTCCTGGCTTCTTTAAGTAGCTATTTACTTTTTTGTTAATTATTGCTAAATTTCATTTCTTCCTGTTCTTGTCATCTACTGTTATTACTATATAAATATATATATATATATATATATATATATATATATATATATATATATATATATATATATATATAATATAAATATATACATATTTACATAAAAATACATATGTGACTGTTAGGGTGGGATAATGACGGAGGTCTTCATCAGTTAAATTTTTTTTATGAGGTTATTGTTATGTCATGAATTTTGATTCCTGTGACATTGGCAAGTAAAGTTTAGCAAAAGCCATTTTTACATTTCATTGAGAGTGAATTGTTTATGGTCAGTGGCTGACTGGGGTTATCTGGACTATGGCTTGGAGTAAGCACCTTATTGGTTCTTTCAAGCTTTTTTTTAAACCGTTGTTTCAGGTTTCAACTTTCTGTTACTTAAAGGGGCACTATCTTGGTTCAAAAATCAGTTTCTTGCCTTGGACCGAAGCTGAAACATTGACACCCGCTTAGCTAACCACCTCCCCCTCTGTGACATCATACATGACGTAACTGTGTTCCTACCCTGAGCATCAATTTACTTTAAAATGTGTGTAAATCTCTAGTCCAGTCCTGTTTTTGCTGTCTGAGGATTTAGATACCAGCATTTGCATTCCCCTGCTTCACACAGTACTGCTTAAGTCCGCCATTGCTATCATCTAGTGCTAGCAGTGACAACGATTACATTCAAGCCAGAGTGGTAGGAAAACATAGCACTTACAGCAAGTGCTAAATACAGTGAACCATTCCTTTCCTTTTAGATGTTGTCATGGAATGTAGTTGGATCTGCATCTCAAGATACATACCTTTGCACCTCACTGTAAAAACATGTATTTGAGAACAGTACAGTTTTAGCCATATTCCTTTTACGTAACAAACAGTATTGTCTTAAAATAATGGAAACAGCTCTTTGTAATTTGCGCTTGTTATAAGTGCTATGCTTTCCTAAATGTCCATCCACATTAAGGAATACATCTCCAGCAGGGACATCAATGCACAAATACCTGGCACAGGGGAAAAGGAAATGATACATTTTGTCAGTCTCCTTTTTGCTGCATGCTTCACTGTTGTGAATGCCGGTGCTGCAAGTTTTAAATAGTACTGTAATTTGCACTTCCAGTCAATGGCATTCTGGCGATGTCTTGCATAAGAAAGACTTCAGCACACATCATTTATTGAATTAAATAATGTAATCATTTGACTGCCTAGCAATAACCTTTTGTCTGAAAGAAATAATGTGTGTGATGGAAGGGCAGCAACAAAAGCATAAGCGTCACCGATCTTACGGAACCGGCAATCTGACCACTTTATTTACGGAACCGGCAATCTGACCATTTTATTTACAGAACCGGCAATATGATCCTTTTATTTACTGTACAGGAGTAAGGGAGTGCATATTTAACAAGGACAATAACTAGTTCTTTAAACATGTGGACAGTTGAATGAGCACAGTTATAGCTGACTGGCTCAATCCGTCAGATCTTAGTGATTATTGCCAGTTTCTGTTCTGTGCACATGCAGCAGTTCCATTCTTCCATTTTTTTAAAAAGACACTTGCTTTCAAGCACACCTCCCAACTGTCTAGATTTTCACAGAAGGTCCATATATCCGACTTATACTTTTGGTCTGTACCTCACAAGATTCTGGAAAATCACTGTTGCAGTGCCTAATTAATGACAAGCATTTCAGTGTCAGAAATTGCATGCTAACACAAGAACTTTTATTCCAACAACTTTGTAAGTTTACAAAAGCAATATTTAACATCTATCACATATTTTGGGGTCATTGTCTATTCATTAATTTCAGCTTTGTCCAGATTTCTTGTTCTAAGAGGTATGTTTGCCAGTGTTGCCATACCATGGATTATTATTTTATCAGTTTTACTACTGATACCTGATAAATAACATTGTTGAGCAACACGATGACATACATTTATTAAGACTTTTTTGTTGGTCTGTTTGCTGTTTTTGTAGTACTTAACTGTGGATGTTGTTGTTTATTTATTGGCATTTAATTACTGGGAAGTCCAAATGGGTAGGAACCCATTTTCAGTGGAGTCCTGGGAAGAACATTTGCAAAGAATTACAAAACATTTTAAGACTAAGTATTTTGCAGTGTTAAACAATAATATAAAAAATAAATACTGTTTAAACAATTAAACCAAATTATAATACAGAGACTGAAAATATTGGTTAAGAATAGATGCAAGTTATATGGCAATGTTTTAATAGTTAAAGAAATTTTAGCCAGTTTATAGAGAAATTAAAGGTAAGTTAGTATTACACAAACAGGAATTGCAATAAAAAGTCAGGGAAAAGAAGGTCCATTGTATATTTAGAGAGAAAGCTAAGGGAGAGAATTTGATAGAAGTAAGGAATTGAGTGAAGAAGGAAAAGTAAAGAGATGAAAGGTATGACGTGGTATTTGTCTACATTTAGGGATATCATGCTGTTGAGCAAGAAGAGATCCAGCTGTTGGCTAGAATGTCTTTCAGAATGGTTTTGAAGGATGGGAAGGAGGGAACTGACCTGGTGGATATAGGTTAGGAGTTCCACACCTTAGCAACATGGCACGAGTACAGACAATGCACAGCAAATTTGATGGGTTTTGGACAGACAGGGGTTTTTGGTCATTGGAATGTAATAATCGACTAAGAACATAGTTGTATAGAATGAAAGGTGTATTTGCTGCAAGTTTAGCTACTTTGTTATAGTGTTGCTCAAGTTTTTGTGATGACTTAAGATTAGTAATAATGGGATCACCATAAAGATGTGTGGGGAGGAGACAAGTAACGGCAAGTGTAGCTTTAGTTACATTGGTGAGAAAGGTTTGGGCTCTATAAGCACCCTTAGTTTTTAATGAGTTTTTCTTATGCAACTTTGTATATATAGGTCGAATTTAAGATTAACATCCACAATCATCCCGAATAATTTTCTATTAGAAGTGACTTCAATGGTTGTATTATACAAAGAGAGGATTTTATTTTTGTTTTTCCATGGGAGAGTGATTTGGGGGGAAAAGTAGTTTGTTTTTATTTTTAGGGCTGAGCATGAGTTGTGAGGTACACAGCCATGTTTCAGTTGCTTTTAAAGCTTCCTGAATAATTTTTTAGAGGTGAGCCACATTGTCAGATGTGTAAAAGAGTGGAGATATCCGCTTACCGTGTTAGGGAGATCTGTTGTGTGAATGTGTTGAGGGTGTTAGTGAGAATGTTAAAGAGGAAGGGACCAAGGAGAGAGTGTTGTGGTACACCAGTGGTGATTGGGAGGTATGGAGAGATAGTGGACTCCCATTTTATTGATTAATATCTATTGAATAGGTAGCTTTTGAACCATAGAAATGTGGGCTGAGAGAGACCTAATGAAAACATTTGAAGTAGACATTTGCTGTAACAAACTGTGTTGAAGGCTTTAGACAAGTCTAGAAATAAGAAGGAGACTAGTTTGCCATTATCTCTAGCTTTATTGACAGTTTCTATACAGGTTAGAAGGGCAGTGTTAGTACTATGGGAAGGACAAATGCCATGTTTCCTGGGGAATATGAGTTCTTCCTGCAGGAAAAGTTTAGCAGTTGTTTTTGAAAAGGAGGTTAAGATTGCTGTAGGTTTAAAGTTGATAATGCCATGACTTTACTTAGGGTGCTGAGAGTAGAGTAGATCAATAGAATGGTAGAGATGTGCATTCACTCCCTTTGTGCAGACAGTATTATTTGCTTCCACTGTCAGCTTGTTTAGCCTTTTTTAATGATGTCATAGCTCTCAGCGGAATCAAGGACAAATGCAGAAATAATGAAGGACAATCACAGACACTCTTAAAATATTAATACTATTAACTTCTAACTCTTAACTTCAGACATTGAGAGAATAAAGGAACATGAACTAATTATCAATTTCTGAGGTCTATAGCTCAAATTATTGCTTTTATTTAGAATAATTAACCACCTTTTCTTTAACTGTTACTAGTTTTAAGAGTGATTAAGTGGGTGATAGCTAAAATTAGAGTCAAAATCAGGGACATCCCTGAAAATCAAGGACAGTTGAGAGGGTTGAATAAAGCAATTACAGTGTATGGAGACTGGTACAGCCATTTCACATCAACCCTGACTTATTAGTTTGGAAGGTTTTTAATTTATGTGATGACATAAAGGACAATATTGTCTAATTGTGGTTATTAATGCCCCACAGCACTGCAAACTGTGAAGTGGTCCTTCTTTGACAGCCTGTCAAGGTGGTAGTTATGTTTCTCCTAGCCGATAGAGGGTATTTGTTAGCAATGTACCTGAGACATTTTTGTATACAGCTACTGGCAGTTGGCTGTCTGGCAGTTAACTCAGAATATTAAGGGTATGCCTGATAATAAGCTAACTCAGAATATTAAGGGTATGCCTGATATTAAGCTACTTTCTGTGGTACACGGTTTTATTCTAGCTAATTTCTGTGGTACAGGGTTTTATTCTAGCTACTCTCTGTGGTACGGGATTTGATTCTATCAGCTTTCATCGTCCTGTTGTGTGACCTTGAGCAAGTAACAATGCTTTTAGTGCAACTGGAAATTTGGTCCAGGCTCCTCAGTCTTCTCATGGCATGCATGCCTAGTAAGTAATTATGAACCTATAGTATAGAGAGTTACATCTGACAAGGATAGGGCAAATGTTGAACACATTATAAACACACACACACACACACACACACACACACACACACACACACACACACACACACACACACACACACACACACACACAAAGTTAGAGACAGCACACACAAATCCAACTTCAGAGCAGTGGCAAGTGGAGTACCACAGGGGCTCAGTCCTGGGTCCTCTCCTGTTTGGCATCTACTTCTCAGAAGTCCAGGCTAATACAGCAGGTCATTGGCTAATGAAGTTCACAGATGACTGCAAACTTGGTGCCATAATAGAATCACCTAATGATGTGGACATTCTACAAAGGGGACTAACTGAGACTGATGCTTGGTGTCAAAGTCATGGCCTCAAGCTCAATGCCAAGAAGTGCATTGTCATCCCCTTTGGGAAAAACACTGTACCCATGAACTACCACATAGGTGGTAGCCTACTAAATACCAAAAGTGTGATGAGACCTTGGTACACAGGTGGACAGTAGTCTCTTCTTTGATAATCACATCGCCACAGTAGTCAGGAAATCCTTCTACATGGCACACCTCACCACAAAGGGGTTCACCTCCAGAAAAAAAGAGGTCTTTGTTGGGTAGCCCTCAGTCAGCCCGAATACCAGAGGCTTAGTATTTCTACGTCAGTTGCTGGCACCCCAGGACTGATGTCAGGTCATCAGTGGTATAAAATCAGGCAGCTGATGCCATTACATCAGTCTTTCTTGCCTAGGATCCCGAAGCAGAAGCAGTTCGTATAAGTGCCAGTCAGCTGCTACCTGAGTTTTTGTTTCCGAATTGAAGTTGAAGTCTTCTAAAGCTAAGTACCCCATTGGAAATCCTTTTTTCTTGCATTAACCGATGTCAGAAAAAGTTAACAATTGTCTTGTCTGTGGAAAGGAAATACCACACAGAGACTTCCATTCTTACTGCATCACCTGTTTAGGCCCAGACCACGACATCTCTCATTGTTGCTTTTGTGCTTTGTTCAATGCCAGAACTATATGTCATCGGGCCCTTATTGTAGCTAGATATTTTCACTCTCAGTCCTTGAATTCCAATATGGCTTTGGTAAGCCATCCAACTACCAATCTTCTGAAAAAATGTAAGGATAAAGACAGAGACAGACCACACAGGTCCAAAACTGCAGACGACGCCCCCATTAAGCTAGTTCATCAGTTCTCCGGTCCTCAGCGAGGTGCTTTTGCAGCCCCTGATGCTTGCTTCTGTGGATTTGCAGGCCGCTACCGAGACCCTTTCAGAGTCCAGCATGCTGTGAGACTCTTTTTCGACTAAGGATCCTGCAGATGTCTCTACCTTGGATGGGTCTGAAGCCGCTGAGCAGGCACCAGCTTCTGAGGAAGTTTTTCGCACTACCGATACTCAACACAAACCGGAGACTTCTTTTGTGCCTTTAGTTCTTTCTAAAACTACTGAGTTTCTAAGGCCCAGGATACGAACTATGTCCAAAAAAACAATGACCCAATCTCAGGCACCTGGTTCCATGCCTCACTCTCAAATGCTTAAAATGACAGAAGACCTTATTGTGCTTATTAGGGGAAGCCAGGCTACCCCTTCCAAAAGAAAATGAGACTTTTCCCCAGTAGTTTTATCTGAACAGGAGTACAATGACTCTGATGCTTCTGAATATGAAGACATGCAACCCATCTCTGCTTATGAGGATTCTGATGCAGAGGAATCCATTCCTTCTGCCTCTCCATCCGAGGAGTTTACATTTGGTGAAATCCTACATACTTTAAGGGAGCATTTCCAATGGGAATGTCAGGACTATCCTCATTCAAAAAAGGCCTTTAGCCATTCCTCCTGTCCTGGATGTTGTGGAATGTGTTTTTCTGGAAATCAACAGTTTGAATCCTGACACCCTTCTTCCTGCTCCCAGGAAACCTGGCAGGTACTACAGAGTCCCTGACTCTCACAAATTCCTTTTCAAAAATCCTACTGCTGACCCACAGGTCATCTCCCAAGGACCTAAAGGAATTAAAGCAACCTCAACTAAGAATCCCACCCCCTCAGACAGGAATTCCCGAGCTTTAGACAGATGAGATAAAAAAGTGTACACCTCTGCAACTCTTGCTAATAGAGCACTAAATTGTCAGTTCCACATGCTGAAATATCAGCAGCATACCATGGAACTCCTCAAACAAAAAATATCTTCCTTTCCTGCTTGTGCAGAAAATAAAGAATTACAAGACCTTATGCATTCTGCAAGCCAGGTTACTAAGCACACCTTGCAATGTGGCATTGATGCCCTAGAAACATCTTGCAGGGCAGCAGTCACTAGTTCTGTCCTTAGAAGGCATGCTTGGCTTAAGGAACAGACCTTGCCAGACCATGTCAAATCAAAATTATTGGGCGCACCATTGAACAAAGACAATTTGTTTGGCACCAAGGCAGAAGATGTCTTAAAAAAGATGGAAGAAAAAGCTAAATCTATGCAGACAATTAAAGACTTTTTACAGGTCCAGCCTCCAAGGTTCAGTAGGCATTGCCCCTCCAAGTACTGGTCCTTTCTGGCCCCCTCCAGGCCAGCTCAGCCCAGACCCAGGGGAAGCAGAACCCCCAGACAGCAGCCCCAGGGAACGCAGAGATCTAAGCAATGGAGTTCCTCCTCTTCAAAAACAGGGAGTGCTAAGCCACCCCCTTATGGCAAAAACTCACAATGACTTTACACCTCCACCCCTTACCTCTGCCCACCTGCTTGTGTCCCTAGAAGGAAAACTCTCCTTCTATGCAAACAACTGGGGCTCTATTACCAATGGCTGATGGATCCTTAACATAGTGTCCCAGGGATACAAATTTTATTTCCACACTCTGCCAACACCAAAAGGGTTCCCAGATCTTCCTCCAAACCAGTGGGCAGAGCCCAAAAAGCAAGTCCTTTCCCTGCTCTCCATGAGGGCAATACAGCATGTTCCTGCAGACCAGATAGGCCAAGGATTCTATTCCAGACTCTTCCTGGTACCCAGAAAAGAGGGCACTTGGCACCCAGTCCTCGATCTATCCATTCTAAACACCTTTCTGGTGATACCAAAATTCAAAATGCTCACCCTCCAGCAGCTTCTTCTTGTGCTTTCCAAGGATGCTTGGTTAGCTATTCTAGACCTAAAAGAAGCCTACCTATACATCCCAATCAGGGAATCATGCAGGAAATATCTATGTTTTGGGGCAGGATATATGCACTTTCAGTTCTCTGTGCTTCCCTTTGGCTTATTCATTGCTCCCAGAGTTTTCGCAAAATGCCTGGTTCCAGACATTGCTTTTTGCAGACAAAGAAATATTCAAATTTACCCCTACTTAGATGATTGCCTGATTCAGGCAGACAGTCAGGAAAAGCTGTTACAGTACCTGACCTTTGTAAAGGACCTACTGACCTCCCTGGGGTATACTATCAATAAAAAGAAATCAAAACTAGTCCCCACACAAAAAATTGTATTCCTGGAAGCAAGCCTGGACACAGCATCCCAAATGGCTTTCCTTACTCCAGAAAAACAAGCCTACCTGACAGGCTACTTCTCTCAGCTAGCCACCAGAACCCAGTTATCTGCTAGGAAAATCCCACAAGCTCTAGGGTTCATGGCCTCCTGCATTCTACTCATTCCATATGCCAGACTGCATATGAGGAAACTACAATGATACCTAAAAAGCCTTTGGTGTCAACACTCTCAAGACCTGGAAACTATCATACCAATGATACCCTGTCTAAAGAAAGATTTTCTTTGGTGAGCAGCAGCATGCAACCACAACAAGAGACTTCCCTTCTCACAACCCCACGCCACCCAACCCTCACCACAGATGCATCAGACAATGCCTGGGGTGCTCACCTGGACAGCAGGTGCATCCAGGGCCAATGGAGCCCAAATCAAATACATCTGCACATCAACCAAAAAGAGATGCTAGCTGTTCAGCATGTCCTGACAGCTTTCAGACCCCTACTCTCCCCAGGGCCTCTACTGATCAAAACAGACGACAACACAGTGATGTGATATATCAACAAGCAGTGAGGGACTCACTCATATCCTTTCTGCAGACTCCCCATGTCCTTTTGGCACATAGTCTCAGTCATGCAAATACACCTGCTAGCACAATTCCTGTCAAGCTCCCTAAACTCTCTGGTGGACAACTTAAGCAGAAACCTTTCTACTACATAATACTGAGTTAAGCAGAACCCTTCCAGACCCACATGAGTGGCAGCTAGACTACAGAACCTTCACCCTTGTAACACAGAAATAGGGCACCCCAAAGGTAGACCTCTTTGCCTCCCACTACAATAATCATCTCAGCAAACTCTGCACCAGTGGACCTCACAGCAAGGCCTGGAAAGTGGATCCTCTATCCTTCCAATCATGAGTAAACCTCTTGGTCTGTGCAATTCCCCCTCTACCACTCATTTCAAGGGTACTGCTCAAAATAAGGGAGGAAAAACCAAGGGCAATCCTGATTGTCCCAGATTGGCCATGCCAGCACTGGTACCCACTGCTGCACAGCCTGTCACCCCTGCCACCATGGCACCTACCTCAGATCCCAACACTTCTGACCCAGAAGAATGGAGAATTCATGCATCCGCAATTGCAGACCCTCAACCTGACAGCCTGGCTTATTCTCTGACCTCTCCTCAAGCTGCCAGCCTAACCAAACAAGTCCTAGATGTTATACATGAGGCCAGATGCCCCAGCACTAGAAAATCCTATGCTGACAAGTGGAAAAGGTTTTGCACCTGGATCCAGGCTAAGGGAGTCGAAACAGCACAGCCCTCCCTACCTCACATCCTGGATTACCTAGTAGATCTACTACACAGGGGTCTATCCTTCTCTTCTATTAAAATTCATGCCTCTGCCATCTCTGCTCATTACAGCACAGAGCCACCTCTCTTCTCACACCCTCTCATCAAACAGCTCCTAAGAGGGGCTAACAACTTAAGGCCACCCAGAAGAGCTCCTACCCCAGCTTGGGACCTTAACTTTGTGTTGGAAAAGCATACCCTACCCCCCTTTGACACTGTAGCTTCAGCAGAGTTAAAATTCCTCTCTTGGAAAACAGCCTTGCTTCTGGCCATCACTTCAGCTAGAAGAGTTTCAGAGCTACAAGCACTCATGGCTGTAGATCCCTTCATCATTTTTTATGCTGACAGGTTCTCCTTCAGGACTAACCCATCCTTCATGCCTAAAGTGGTGTCCAGTTTGGCTCTCAACCAATCCATTCGTTTGCCCACCCTTTTCCCTAACCCACAAAACAAGGATGAAAGGATTCTGCACTCTCTAGATGTGCACAGACAGCTCAGATTCTATCTGGATATGACTAAATCTTTTACAAAAACTGAACAATTGCTAATCAGCTTCGCAGCAGGGGGAGAGGGCAAGGCCATATGCAAACAATCACCAAATGGATAGCACGCTGCATCCATTTCTGCTAGAAACAGCATGGGAAACTACCACCAAAGGGGGCCAGGACACATTCCACCAGGGCAACCTCCACCTCTGCAGCTTTTCTCAGAGGGGTCCCCACCAAGGACATCCTAGAGACTGCAACATGGACTTCTGTTCATACCTTCACCAAGCACTACCACCTGCCTATCTTCTCCAAATCCAGAGCAGGCATTGCCACCACAGTCTTGCAGGGCATCTTAGCCAGCCCCCAGTCTTATTGACTGCCTCCACCCTTTTCTTCAGTTTTGGGAATCAACTCAAGTGTGATGACTGCAACAGTGAAACACGAAGAACATAGTACAGTTGTGTACACTTGTGTACACTCACCCTCCATCCCCCTTCTCTCTCTCTCTCTCTTCCTCTCTCCTTACACGGAATTTTTGGTATTTACTTTCTACTGTTGGTGTTCTTCCACCATAACCTAGCTCCTTATGTGGGGAGTCCTGACAGTTGGGGCAAGAAAAACTGATGTTTTTTGTCTGCCTGATTTTATACCACTGACAACTTGATGTCAGTTGTGGAACAACAGCAACTGATGCAGAAATACTAAGTCTCTGGTATTCGGGCTGACTGAGGGGTAGCCCTGACAGGATAACCCAAGTGTGATGACTGCAACAGTGAATACACTCAAACATATACATTTATGGTAAGTGTACACAACTGTACTTTCTGTCACTGGCATGATATTTGCAGTCTATCTGTCTAGACAGTACATTTTGCGTGAGTAGACTATCTCTCATTCAGGGCCTGGGGGTGTGCTTGTATAGTTTGGATCATCCAGAAGTATACTGGCAGGCCTATGTAAATATTGTTGCTCATTCATGCCATGCTAAGTCTTCCAGGATGACAGTACTGCATCTGTATATGTTTATAGGTTTTGTCACTTATCTAAACTACACAACACTATGTCATGTGATGTTATCATGTAGCCAATGAACAGACGTGATTAATAGGTCTGTGAATATCATTCATGTGTCTGGTCAAGGATATTGGTTTGTTAGCTTTTGGTCAACTCTCAACAACATTCTCTATTTTGGAAAGGCCTCTAATCCCTCCCCCATACACTAACTCTTCCTCTCAGGAAACAGCTACCTTCCTGAATAAACACTTTATCTCTTCCATCCAAAATCTAGTAACATCTAAACCAAACTCTACTTCAACACCCACCCCTCCAAGTCCCACTAACACAACTTTGTTTTCATTTGAGCCAGTTCCCATTACTTACATCAAATCTCTACTACTCAAACTAAAACCTTGATCTCCTTCCACTGACAATCTATCTCCTACATTCCTCAAACTTGCTGCTGACTCAATTGCCTATCCTATATCTATACTAATTAATCAATCTGTTCTAGAATCAACTGTCCCCACCCTTTGGAAATCTTTCTTCACTATCCCTTTTCATAAAGGTGGAAACTCCACTGACCCCTCAGACTACTGACCCATTGCCATTCTGTCCCCCCCTCTCCAAGATATTAGAAAAATGTATTCACTCACAGCTTCTCAATCACCTCCTCACACACCACTTACTTCCCCTACCCAACATGGATTTCGTCCTCACCACAGCACCACCACTGCCCTCCTCTCCTTCACTCATATCATTGCAGAGGCCATAGACAACAATAAACTCATTTCCTGTCTCTTTCTAGATCTCTCCAAAGCTTTCAATACTGTCTCTCATCCTCTACTACTATCCAAACTCGCAATTCTCCACCTATCCCCCTCCACACTTGCCTGGTTTAATAGTTACCTATCTGGCAGGGAACAATCTGTCAAATGGCTCTCATCCTCCTCACCTTTCCTTCCCATCTCCACTGGTGTTCCCCAAGGCTCCATCTTGGGTCCCCTTTTGTTTAACATCTTCACCAATGATCTTTACACCTCATGCAAAGAATCCTCCCTTATTCAGTATGCCGATGACACCACACTTATATCCATCTCAAATTACATTCCTGAACTACACTCACTGACCCAACAGGCCCTACTATCCACTGAACAATGGCTCTCTCACAACCTATTGATCCTAAATCCCAAAAAGACCAAACTCCTATTTTTCCTTCCCCGTTCTCTTTCTCATCACAAAACCTCCTTTTTTATTACATCTTCTAACAATACAGCTATCCAACCTGACACCCAAACAAAACTCCTAGGGGTCATTATCGATGATGAACTAAAGTTCAACATACACATACTCCAATGTATAAAAAAACAAACCAGAAACTAGGTCTGCTATATCGGAACAGAAAATTCCTAACCCCTGAATCTAGACTTACCCTGGACCAGGCACTCCTCCTCCCCTCCCTCTTATACACCGCCCCAGTTCTTACCAATATCCAGGCCTCCACTCTAAACAAACTCCAACAGACTTACCATAAACTAGCCTGATTCATTACTAACTTCCCATACAACTCACACCACTGCATTTCTTTAAACTCTCTTTAATGGCTTGAACTTCCCCAATTTCTGCTATCTTATCAATTTCATATGCTACACTCTATTCTTTATAAACCCTCCTTCTGTCCATCTCTATCTTCCTTACTCTCCTTCTACATCCCATCCCAGACCCTCTGTACTTCTAATCAACAATTACTTGATATCTACCACCCAAAAAGGTCAGTAGGCAAACTACTCTACAAACACTCCCTTGCCCATGCTTGGAACAAACGTCCCCTTGACTTACGTTCAATCTCCCACACCTTACACTTTAAAAATGAACTAAAAGCTTATTTTCTCAATTCCAGAACCTGCCCTTGCCATGACCCTACCTAGTCTTCCTTCCCTTTATGTACCCTCAAAAGGACCATACTTAGTACCTCATTACACCTCTCTCTCCAATGCGTCTACTATGCATTTGCATAATTTTATACAAACAACATTTTTTATTGTTGTCTTATTGAACTATATCAATGTAAAATTGTTACTTAGCTTCTTTTTAATGTAACTTTAACTTTATGCATGTAACCCAACATATGTGAATCCTTTTGCTATAACTGCTATTATATCAATAGTGTTTAAAATTGTACTTGTTTAAAATGTACTACTGGAGCTTTTCTCCTCGGGTCTCCACTGAAAATGGGCCACAAGCGCAGTTGGACAAACCCGGTTAACAAATGTCAATAAATAAATAAATAAATAAATAAAAATAAATAATAGCATGTGGTGATGTCAAAATGAAAGAAGTGTGCACATTTAGGTTCACAGGGTCATGGGTTAACAGTAGGCTATTGATCCAGAGTGACATCAGTAGCCTAGCCACAATATCCCATATTGTAAGTACCCAGTGGCATGACTAATTTATACCTAGTTTTAGGCCCTTTTCAATGACAGCTTCAGGGGCCAGACCTGGGCTGTAATTGTGATTGCCCATCCATTCATCTAGGTTATGCTTGAAGAGGGTCAGGGAGCTACTTTGCTTTATATCCAAAGGAAGTCTGTCCTGTTAACAGGGGATTCGCTAGGATTTATAGCTATCTTGCCAGCAAGTCCTATTTATGTTATGGTAGAAGATGACTTACCTTTAGCAGGTGTTTAGGATATTAGTTTTGGGAAAGTGCAACAAGTGACAGTGGACTGGATCCTTTGAGGCTATGTAGGTTAGACAGAGATTACCTCTTGAGAGTCTATAGAAAAACAGAAAAAAAAAACCAAAGTGCTTTAAGGTTGTCTAGGTAGCTCAAGAAACACATACACATGATTATTGTAATGAGAAAACAATACAGTCTCTTAAGGTCATGTGCTTAGACAAGTACACACCAAAGGGGACATTATACTCTATTAATCACTCCTGGTGATAAGGCAAAAGGATTTCCTAATATTAGTGGGTACATAATCAAAAGATAACTGATTGCCACTGAAAGTGCTCAGGTCCCTAACGACTGAGTTAGTATTGACTAAAGACATAGCGCTAGTGCGGCGTTTCTTGATATGTAGTTTTAGCATATGCTTCAGGCACAACTTATTGCTGCATGCTAGTCCTTCCTGAAAACTCTGGAAGTGAGAAAGTGAGGTAGTGATACTGCAAGCCCTTAATGTCAGCCTTGACATTGAAAAAGTAAATACCAAAGACAAGTGGTCCTTGGAATTGATCACTTGGGGATGCCACAAGTGAATACTCTTTTCAAAGACAGCATACCTCTTATCTAATAGACTTTTGAATTACCATTAATTAGCCAGTTTTGTTTTCTAGCAGGTAACATACACGTTTACAATGACAGTAGTGCACTTCTGAAACAGTTATGTGGGCTGAATACATAGTTTCATCAAAAGACCTGCATTATCAGATATGTGGCATATCTGAAATTTATAGACATTTAAGAATGCCTAGAATTTCAAGTCTGTCAGTAACACGTGTAGAGACTACTGTTTTTAAATCACATGAATATAAACACAGATTATGTGTTACATACATACATAGAAAAATAGCTACTATAACTTGTCAAAATATAGGGTTATCAGTGGCATGAGATTTTGGTTCCAACACTTAATTTTTACTGCCTTAGCATTGTCGCCTCACAGTTAGATGTTGCACGTTCGATTCTCAGTTAGAGCGTCTTCTGTGTGTCGACATGCGTGAATGGGCCTTCCTTCGCTGAAGGTTGCACGTTAGGCCCGGCAAGCCAGCATGTAAAACTCTACTGCCAATCATTAGTGGACTGGATTTCCGCTGTGGTGACCCCTAACCGGGAAAAGCCGAAACACAGTAAAAGTACCCCTGTAATTATCTACTATAATATACTAGGAATGGCACTGAAAAGTATATGGGGAAAAGTATACACTGCATTTGCTTCAACTTTCAAATGCTAATCAGTGTAAACTGACTGTACTTCAGCCAAACCTTCAGGAAAGATGTGAAAATTGAAAACATTTTACCACAATGAATGATAGAAAAAAGTGAGAAAAGAAATCCAGTGGGATAGACTCACTATTAGACAAATAGTTATGGTGTGATTTCCAAAGGACAACATACAGCATCAGCTAATGAGAAAATACTTTTAGAACACTGATTATATTCAGTTCCAAACTATATGACATTTTTAGAGAAAAGATGCAAAATATTTTATTATTTTAGAATATTGAGGCATGTTTCTCTGCAAAGCACAACTGCCCAAAGCAATGCTGTGCCGTAAAATGAGGAAAAATCTGTATTATTATAAAAGCACACCTGTATCAACACACACACACACACACACACACACACACACACACACACACACACACACACACACACACACACACTAACAAGCAACACTAATAACACACCATATGAAACACACACAAACTAACAAGCAACACTAATAACACACCATATGAAAAATAATTGCCAGTGGAGGGAAAAAGATTTGTAGCAACAAGCATGAAAAATACTATTTAGGCTTGAATAATTATTCAAACACAGTTTTGCAAAAAGAAGTACATAATAAAGTAGCTGTCACTTCATTGCTAAAGTATTCTCTCCATTTCTGGATACTTACTCTACTTTATACCCATATCTGATGGATCAAACCCATTGTAAATATGTAATTTAACTGCTACTCTGGAAGCTTAGGAAATACTACAAATGTTTGCTTTTATCTTCTGCATTTTGTATTTCAAATCTTTTTTGTATAATTCAATTCCTTATCTAATGTTAATATAAACTGCTGTCATCCTGTAAATGTCTGGGTTTTTTTTGGAGCTTTTTTCCTCGGGTCTCCACTGAAAACTGGCCACAAGCCCAGATGGATCAGCCCAGTTAACAAATGTCAAGAAATAAATAAATAAAGAGGCTCCAGGTCTGTGTGTATGACAAGATAGCATCTCTAGTTGAGTAAAATCCAGTCAATCAGCAAATCTAATTGCTCATGAGTGGGGGAAGGAGTATACAAAAGGACAAACTACAACTGTAAGTTCTAAGCACTTCCTCTAACAACCCCCACTGAGAGTTCGTGTAATCTGACCTGCTGTATACTAAAAAGACTCTTTGAAAACCTCTCTTCTATGTGAACATGTGACTTACAGAATACTAACGTAAATAAACTCATCTAGCAAAAAATCTGAGATAGTGCCCCTATAAGAAGTTACATTGTGAGTGTTTCTGCCATTTCACAGAAAGCTAATCAGAGGAAGGGAACTGAGCAAAACTCTGATCTGTGACATAACATTAAGTATAATGTTTTTGCTTATTTTTACTAGTTATTTATAACACTTTTATTGTCTGCTGCATACTTTTTACTGTATTTTATAGCTATAAACTAATCTGCACAGTTGTATTAAAATTGTCTACCTCACAGGGCCTGATAAATAAGTTTTTTACTGTCACACTGTTTGTAAATCTTTTCTAGCTAGTTTCACTGTGTGTGAGGTATTAACTGAAAATGTTCTCCATTTGTTAAGAATCTGTGTTTGTTTGTTCGGATTTCCTGCCAAGGAGTGTATCATATAATTGATTTAGTTCCCACCCTCTCTCCCCATTGGTATCCCTATTGGTATCCTGTACTTATACCTGGTGGCTTTGCAGTTTCCCACCCCTACTGCAAATTTGATCTGGGACACTCCTCCAGGTCTAGTGTCATTAGCTCATTCTAACTAATACAGAGAGAACATTTGAGAAGGCCAACCCACTTAGTTTCTTAACCTTGAATTATCTTCTGCTCCTCCTTTCTCTCATTTGACTCTACTAAAAAAAAAATTCTAAGCTTGTTTCCTGCCTTCCCTGTAACTAGTCTAGTCCAGATACAGATATGCTGTATCCAAGACTGTTTGTAAGCTTCTGAGTCCCCCAAACCTTTCTGTGTTGGAGGGAAGCCTTCTAGCTTATCAGTGGGAGTGGTAAGTACTAGGTAGCCTATCTACCACAAGAGGAGTGGTTTCTGGCCCATAAATTGTAGTATATTGGCCATTTGGGCAGTTTTTCCATCTCTTTCAACTTTCTGGTTTAAAAGCCCGCATTTGCGCTTTTTCCTCCTTTCCTGTAACTAGTCTAGTCCAGATACAGATTTGCTGCATCCAGGACTGTTTGTAAGCTTCTTAGCAGTGCCAAAGTCCGCTCTTCAATTTTTTCCTTAGATCTACTAGTTTTCTCCTGTCCTGCACTTTTACTAGCTTATTAGTCTAACACTTTACCAAACTTCTTGTAGCAATTATTGTAGCGCACAAAAGTGCTACCAGCACTAAATGTTCTACAAGGAAACAGCTCCTGTACTTATTATTAAAGCTCACCATACCTCCCAACCATACCGAATTATTCGGTTTTTACTGAGTTTTGGGGTCCAAATGAAGGGGTGCCATGATTCCCGACTGGCACCCCTTCATTTCCGATTTTTTTTCTTTATTATTTTAATTTTTTCAAATATCGCACTGTCGAGCTGACGTCATCACGTGCACGATGATGTCAGCTCAGTCAGGGCTACCAGCCAGTCGGAATTGAGCTCAAGGAGCTCACATCATCATTTCCAGCTGCAAATGTGAGCGGGAATGGCAGCAGCACTTATTTGCGAGCAGAATGGATTAACGGCAATGGCAGGCAGCTCATTTTGCGAGTAGAATGGATTAATGGCAGGCAGCTCATTTTGTTCGGGGAATACAAAACAAGACTCAAGTAAGGAAATGTAGTATGCGTGTGTGTGTGTGTGTGTGTGTGTGTGTGTGTGTGTGTGTGTGTGTGTGTGTGTGTGTGTGTGTGTGTGCGTGTGCGCATTCAGTTTAAAAAATGTACTTTTGCTGTCAACTGCAGTTATCAGCCCTTAGTGAAATGCATTATTTTATGTTGTAACTTTACTTTTTTTCTATTTTCTGCAGGACATACCACTGTGAACACTGTATTGTGTATGTTTTCTAAAGGGCTCAGAATTATGGTTCATTGTTTTACTAGCTAGTCACATTGCTCTGGAGTGTTTTAGCCAGCACTTTCTTCAACTTCTACTGAAGCAAATGCATGCCCATACTGTTTTTTGGGGGAGAGGGGTTGTAAAATGCAGCTGACCATTTCTTTTCACATTTGCTTTGAAATTGTTCGGATAAGGCTGCTGGTAATGTTATTGTTAATGCTAATGTGAAAAAATAATGCAGTAACACAAAAAGTAAACTTAAAAAAAATCAAAACACAATAGACCTGCTGCTGCACTGTTTCCTTGCCATAAGGGCTGATGTTGATAGCATGTTTCATTTTCAGACAAGTATAGTTCTAGGCTCTGCCACAGTACCTGTAGTTGAGCATAGAAAGAGCAGGAGGGGAAAAAAGACATCCACAGTCTTCAGTCAGCACAATGTTATGTCACAGTGTAATGCTTATAACCTTCAAGCTTTATACAATTGCATCCCCATTGAAATAATTTGAACAATCAGATTTAAGATATTTGAAATTCTCATTGCTTTTTTCCCTTGACCTCTAGAAATAGAAAAAAAAACGGTATGTCCTCTTGAAATACACAGTGTTTCTGTTTGTTAAAAGCAACTAACAATTAGTAGTTTCCTTTTTCATTTGTCATTTATTCAATTGAATGCATAACAGTTTTAAGAGAGAACAAAACAGTGTTCAACTTCACAGACACAGAGAATATAGATTGCTAAATTAAGATGCTGCCAGTATTTGTAAAGGCTGACAATACAGATATATGGTATACATTTCAGTAATAGTCGTTCATTAAATTAAGCAAGTAGCTAGCCTTCTTTCCTTTACTACATAATCTGTGGTTTGCAGTTCTAAAATGTTGTTACACATGTTTCAGGATAAAGGTTGTCAGGTTACAATAATACTCCAATTAATTTTATCATGTATGAGTAAACATAGGAGTTAAAAGACAAGGAGCCTGCTAGTTATGTTGTGTGTGTGTGTGTGTGTGTGTGTGTGTGTGTGTGTGTGTGTGTGTGTGTGTGTGTGTGTGTGTACATGCCTCCAGGTAACACCTGTTGGCTAGAGGTATTCAGGCTCAAAACCTGTACCTTTAGTACAGGGTAAAAAGAGCCTAACATCCCTAGCCACCACCATTTCAGAGCTTTGCCCAGATTTTTTTGCGCTAAGAGTTCAGAGCTATGGTGAGAAGTGAGAGCAGAATTTGTATTCCCCCATTATTGGCTTTGTTGTTTGTCTAGGTTTTTTGTGCTAAGAGGTTGAGAGCTATGGTGAGAAGTGAGAACTGAATTCACTAAATGATAGCCATTAAGTTTCAGTCTTCCAATTTTTCCAAAAACTGCTAATTTAGCATAGTGGTGTGTTGTTCTGCATGTAGTACATAGGATTCTGGGTCCAAAACTTGCCAGTGATATGCATGGTGGTAACACAACATTTTATTCTAGCAACTTTACAAAATCATACAAGCAATGTTTAAAATGTGTCCCTGGATTTTTACCTTTTGCCCCCCCCCCCCCAAAATAAACCTGAAATTGAAAATAAGTGCGAGAAGCTGTGCAAGATGCCTATGGCTTACACTACTGTCGTTCTACTTATAGTGTGGGTATGGAAGTAGACTTTTATGATGGAAATGTTCTGAATTGGGCAGTTTTGTCATTATTGGTTCATGCATTTTGTTTCATTGCCTACAGTACAGCCTATTAGAAAAAATGTTCAAACAATAAATTTAAAATGTGCTCTGTCTAGCAAGTGTGCTGTATTATACAAAGAATATAACTTAATAAAGTCAGGAAGGTGTATCAAAGAAAGGAACATATGTATGTTTTTTGTTTTGTGTGCAAGGGGCTAATGATTTGAAAACAGCCCAAAGGTAATCTTTATCCACCACTGGCCAGATGCATTTTCTTTGGAAGTGGTGTGGGTTTCAATGCTGCTTCAATGAATGTGAGTTTCAAGGGCAGAGAAGTTTTAATGTCAAATCTATTTTCATTGTGAGACAGCATTGTTTTGTTTATCAGATGTTTGTTAGTGTTTGTGTACTGATGTGCTGCAAAATGTAAAAATAAAATCCAAATAATCATTGTAGAAGTAAAGCAGTATGCACACATTAGTGTTTATGGTAAATGGGGCAAAATAGCCAGGTAATGGGACATTGGAATGGCTGCAGGGGGACGCTGGTGCCATATTTTGGTTGTCTGTCCTTCAGTTTGAGTATGAAAGTTGGTAGCCCACAATTCTATTGGAGTGGGTGGGGTTACATAAGTATGTATGCAAATTAGATGTTAATCAGAGTACAGATTTGTACCTATTTTTCATGGGCCTTGTCCAGATTTTTGATGTTTCCAGGTTGAGAGGTATGAAGCTCACCCCTCCAGACATGTCTAAAGGTCAGTTCCCTGTGCATGCTTCAATTAACCTGGTGAACTTGGGCATCCTGAGGCAATGTAGCAACTGCCTCATGTACACTGACAACCCTCTCCTCTTACCGCCCAACACTCAGACTTGTGAGAGATGCACTTATATATTCAAATTGGAAGCTATGCACTCTCCAGCCAAGACCAGATTAGCTGGTCAAGAGGAGAATGTCAACACTTGCACCACACCACATGGAACACATAGCCCCTAGAACACACACCAGCACTGCCTTCACATAAAAACACAAACCACACACCCACTTCTGTACTGTTTTTCAGAATGAATTGAGGTTCTCAATAAAAATCTACCCAAACAGCATAGACCTCCAAGGCAGAAACGCAGTCGACCACCACAACATAACATTAATCACAAGACACATAACTCTCCTCAACAGTGTGCCACTCAACCAAAGCCCCTAAAGCAAAACAGCATGCCCAAAGCACCAGTCATAGGTGAATCGATAGTGAGGCACACTGATGTCCCACTCACTAGGTTGAATAAGGAGAAAATAGCAGTCAGCTGCCTGTCTGGCGACAGGATTAATCCGCCACATAACACATGCAATTAGGTCCCTCAAAAACAGGTACAATATGACTCTGTCATTGTACATGCAGGTGTAAATGACCTGAGATGTACCTCCTGGGACTACATGAAAAGAGACATGGAGGTGCTCTCAGATTACGTAGCCCAGGCGGGTATGACTCTAGCCCTGAGCAGCATTCCAGCATACAAGCAGAAAATAATTGATTTCAACAATAGGCTAAGTTTCTGGTGTCATTCTAAAGGGATTCAGTCTGCCTGGGATAACATGATTGACAAATCTCAATGCTTTGCCAGAGATGGCCTGCATTTGTCACCCCTGGCCTTCCGGATACTGGCCCCTATAGTGCCTTTTTTAGGTGGTGTTCCAAAGACCAAATTAACACCATAATAGCTACAAACAAATTCAATCTGAGGGTCATGCTGCTCAATGCTAAAAATCTAAATCACAAAATGCACTCGCTTGAAGCACTCCTTAAAATGGAGAACATTGACATTTGTGCTGTAACAGAGATCTGGCTCAATGCAGCAGAAAGCACCCTTGTACTACCAGGCTATAACGCATTCCACACCTTTTGGCCCCAGAAGGATGCGCACACCTCCAGACTAGTAGCCCAACATAACACATCTGAGATACTTCAGTGCAGCTAACATTGGGTAAGGCAGTGATTCAGGTCATAGCCCGCTATAGGTCCCCAACCATGCTGCAGGACTCACAGTCCATGTTCCTAAGCACCCTGGAGAATATTAGGGTCCAACCTAACACTCCCATACTGGGCGACTTCGACTACCCCTCCATTAACTGGGAGAACTACTCATGTACCAATACACTTGCCAACGTTTCTTAGAATTCATTAATTCCAATAACCTGGACCAGCTCATTTTTACCCCCACTAGAGGTAGCAACATCCTTGACCTGGTCATTCCAAATATGGGTGATCGTTGCTCTACACCAATAGTCAACTCCTCCCAGGTTAGATCCAACCACAAACTAATCACCTTGGAAATCCACATCCCCCTGCAAAGGTAACCACCATGAAAAACTTCTCCAAAGCTAACTTTCGGTTCCTAAAACCAGAAGTGGCTAACTTCACTGCACCCATGCAAATGGAGCTCACTTGCATGACCACCAAATCATATACCAATGCACTGCACGAACATGTACACAAATTCATAGATCTCACCATACCCAACAGAACCAATGTGCTCTCCTCCAAAAAATGAAAGCCAATCTGGTAGTCCCCTGCCATAAACAAACTCTGCAACAGAAAGAGGAAACTGATGCGGAATAAGGTGAAGTCCCAAGACTGGAAAAACTCCCTCATCAGCCTCAACAAGAAGTTGAGATCCCTCATAAAATCCTCTAAAGCTCACTATGAAAACAGAATTGCAGCAGATAGTAAAGACAACCACAAGGCCTTCTATAGTTATGTAAAGAATCTCCCTGGTAATACCCAGATTCACATTGCCACTGTGGTCAGAAAGTCCTTCTATGTGGCACACCTCATTACTAAGGGTTTTGCATGCAGGAAGAAAGAGGTCATTGTCTCCCTCTACTCTTCCCTCATTAGGCCAATCACTGAGTACAATGCCCCATTTGGCATGTACCTCACTAAACACCTGCAACAACTGGATAGGCCACAAAAGTACCTCACAAAGAGGATCCTAGGCCTTAAATGTTTATCCTATATGAGCAGACTAAAAAAACTCCAACAATTCCATGTCTCATACTGCCTACTTAGAGGCGATCTCCTCTTGACTTACAAAGCCATGTCTGACCTAGCTCTGTTAGAAATGCTACATCTAAAGAAATCCCAATCCCTCTACACCACACACTCCAGAGACCTCAACCTCATTACCACAATCAACAGAACATGCTGGAGGTACAGGTTCATAACCCTGGGACTGCCCATTCTATGGAATAGACTTCCCATACATGTCAAGCAGAGCACCTCGCTGGCCCTCTTCAAGAGAAATCTTGGTGAGTGGATGGGAAATATAAAATTCACCCCAGGGATCACTCCATTGGCTTTACTTGACAGAGGCACTGGGAACTAAGGTCAGGTGGCACAATGCCAGGATAATCCTATGGGCTAGGCTTGTAAAGGCCCCAGGCCATTAGTCGAGTATACACCTCTGAATCTATGAACCTATGTTGGATGCCAGTGGCTTCACCTGTAGCTAAAAGCCCCGGTGAATGGTGGATACCATGTCTCACAAAGTTTTGGGTTATCGACCATATCGACCCATGGCAAATAGGCACTGAATAGCCATATCATGAATATCATGACACCCGACGTAGATATAAGTTTTGAAGCCAATTATTTTGGTCCATATTAAAGAGTTATTCTGAGTTATGGTAGAATGCTGCTTAAGGAAAGGTACATACCCCCCTGGAAAATGTAATCATACAACGCAGTCATGTCTATTCATGTAGTCCATGGAGGAGTGTCTAAAGTCATAAACTCCAAGTTGGAGCATGACCAAGTTGTAACACTATCTGTTGAGAGACTCAAGTGCATGTGTGAAGCAGCAGACTCTGAAACTGGACAGGAAGCTGACTGTGACCTTTTACTATGTCAACCCATTGAGTGGGACATCGTGTGTATCGTAATGCAGTTCCCTATAACTAAAACATATTTGATTACACATGGAGAACAGATGATTTGGACACAGCGTATGGCAACCTTTTCCCTGGAATGTGAAAAATTAATGGTTCCTTTTATAAAGTACTGATTTTTATGTAATCTTAGTAGAGACATAGCAACAATGACTATCGAATCACTGATGTCTACAACTCTGACATTGGTATTTCTGCTGCTGGCATGTAGCAGTGATCCTGCATATCATTATGTAATGCATTTCAGTTACCTAAGAGTAGAACATGTTTGATTATACCTGGAGAACAGATGATGTACACATGGCATACGGCCACCTTTTCCTGGGAATGTGTCAGAGCAATGCTTGCTGTTATAAATTAGTGATGTCCATGTAATCTCAGTAGAGATATGTCAACACCAACAATCAAATCACTGACGTTTACAGTTTACGACAACTCTTACATTGGTATTTCTCTTACTGGCATTTAGCAGTGAGCCTGCATATCATTATGTAATGTTTTTCAGAATACATTGCTTCTGCTGCCTCATAGCCGAATACCTGCTGGGGTACAGTGTTTAGACACAGACATTTTCTTGATTTGTTAACAGTTTCCTGTTGTGAATTTGTATTTAAAGAACCATAAATTAAGATTCAAACTATTTACTGAACATTCCCATTTTCTCGAAAGCATATGTAAATTTGTCAAGAGATGTTACCTCTCCTTCAACCCTGACTGTGCTGAATGCTTTGACGTGAAGAAAAGAGAAGTGGTCCTCAGTCATTATAAGCATTAGTAGCCTTTTTTTTCAGATGCTCATCTAGACTAAGGCATATGCTTGTATTGTGGTCAGATGAATAGGACAGAGAATCTCACACAGTACTGCCCACAGCAGAGTTGAGTTTGTTTGCAACAAAAGCAAAAATGCATGTCTTACACAGAGTCATCACTATGTGTTTGTGTGTACTTGTATATTGCCAGACAAATGGAGATCTGTGCCTATGCACCCTAATCAGTTTATGTACAAAGTCCGCCTTCTCTACAGACTATGTATATATAGCTTTCAATACCAGCTCACCTCAAGTCGCACGCTCAGCATATGTATTATTCCATTTCTTATTGTTTTGCATTGCCAAGTACATTTCCATGCCTTGCAGTATCCCTATGGTCATGTATAACCACACTTTTTTGCCTGTGCTTTATTCTATAACTAGTGTTTTCCCCTTGCTAATTATTGTAAATATGCATACTTTCATTTGAAGTTTCTTCCATAGGCCTCGACTGAAATGTGGCTGTAATAAAAAATGTATATGAGCAATTTAAATTAGTCACATGTAATGTATCACACAACCACACACAAAGACAGTAGCATAGTTTTTATTTATTTTATTTATTTTTACATTTGTTAACCGGGTTAGTCTGTCTGGGTTCTTAGAAGCCCTTTTTCAGCAGAGACCCGAGGAGAAGAGCTCCCAAAAACAAAAAAGTTTTAAGTAAACAAATAGTAAGAACAAATATAAACACATATCATATTTTAAATATACATACTTCTGAAGTAATTACATAACATACAGTCAAAAATGAGCAAACAAACTTGTAAAAATGTGTAGAAACAGGCAACCTGATGTCCAGATAGTCAATACTAACCACAGGAAACAAAGTCGTATTTTATTTTGACCCTGTCACAGCTTCCTCAGAAGAAGACAAGTAAAACAGCTAAACTGGTCTGTTCAAATACTCAGTTAACAGGAAGTGACAAATAATTGCACTTCCTGCACTAATTTGACTCAATAAAAATAATGAATAAAATCATGAATAATCATAAAACTCCATTGAATTATCTATAAATATTGTATGATAAAAACAACATAAAAATGTTCTTACTAGTGCATTTACATTAACATTGTAAAAATTATGCATTAAACCCACAAAATAATGTACATATAGGCATTACCTAAAGTAGCTCCTTAGTTTAAGAACACATGAAATGTTACAGTTCTCATTGAGGCCATCTAGCCTAAATGCATCTAAATTCAACTGCCATAAGAACTATCTGATTAAAGGTACTTGATCAATACCCATAAAACAAAAGAGTGGTCAGGGTTACTGCTAACATGTTTTGCTAAGGCATTCATGGCATAAAGGTGCTGGTATATTCTCGATTGGTTTCAGGAATTACACAAAGCAATGTACACCACTGACTTTGAATCACAAGTAATCCTCTGCTTAATGTTGTATTTTTATTCCTAACTATAAAGGAATTACCAGTTCTCATCACTTTACACATGTTGCAGCATCCACATTTAAATGAACCTAGGTCTTATGTGACCATAAGAAGATAATGGCCCAAATTCTAAAACTTAAAGAAAAGTTTCTCTGCTGATTTAGTAAGGAATTTTGGTGTGCTAATTCATTATCATTAGTAGACCTACCTACATTAGATTGATCAAGTAGTGGTTTATACAACCCTTTTGTTCTTTTAGTGTCAACTTCATTTATAAGCCCGTTTATAAACATACCTTTCAAAAATTGGCACTCAGCTAGTGCTACACATCAGGTGGATGCAGTGAAAATGCCAGACAAATAAATCTCTTCATCTACTTCTTTAGTTAGTCTCACGTCCAAGTAGTCTGTTTCTATTGTTGAAAACCTATAAGTAAATTTTAACCATTGTGTAGAATTGTTCAAATAGTCTACAAAAGTTTTGCTTCAAGTTCATTCCTTTAAAAAGGATAAATATGTCGCCAAAAACCTAGTGTAATATTTTATCTTCTGCATTACAGTTACATTAGATAGTATATAAAGGTTTTCCCAAAGGCTACAAACAGGTTAGCCACACTGGCTCAGCCCATGGCTATTCCACATTTTTGTAAATAGAATTTATGTTCAAAAACAAAAAGTTTGATGACAGTACTATGCTCAACAGTTCTGTTACAACGTCAATCTCCACTTGTGGTGCATTTAAGTCTTTAAGAAGCAGTTGAATCCATTCAACTGCCTCATTGTGAGGGATGGATGTATATAAATCAATGACATCCACAGTCAAAAAGTTACACTCAAGGTCAAACTTAATACTGTTGATATCACGTAAGAAAGACCAGGAGTCTTTGCAAATAGTAGGTATTTTCTTTACATATTTTGATAGAATACTATCTATCAATTTTGAACAGGGGTAGGTCATAGAAGACCTACCATCTATTAGTGCCCTCATGGGAGGATTCTTTTGGTCTTTGTGTATCTTGGGTATTCCGAACATTACAGGCAACTTGCGGAGCCAGTGTGGCTAACCTGTTTGTAGCCTTTTGGGAAAACCTTTATATACTATCTAATGAAACTGTAATGCAGAAGATAAAATATTACACTAGGTTTACATATTTATCCTTTTTAAAGGGAATGAATTTGAAGCAAAACTTTTTGTAGACTATTTGAACAATTCTACACAATGGTTAAAATTTACTTATAGGTTTTCAACAATAGAAACAGACTACTTGGACGTGAGACTAACTAAAGAAGTAGATGAAGAGATTTATTTGTCTGGCATTTTCAGGAAACAGTGCAACTCTTTCCTGCACTACACTAGTCTACATCCACCTAGGCAGAAAAATCTATTGTCAAAGGACAACTGGTGCAGGCAGGATGTGTAGCACTTACAGCGATTTTAAAGCTGAGTGCCAATTTTGAAAGGTATGTTTATAAACCATGGATACCCTGTCCCTCTTTTAGAAGGGCTTATAAATGAAGTTGACACTAAAAGAACAAAAGGGTTGTATAAACCACTACTTGATCAATCTAATGTAGGTAGGTCTACTAATGATAATGAATTAGCACACTGAAATTCCTTACTAAATCAGCAGAGAAACTTTTCTTTAAGTTTTATAACCCAATTTAACTTGAATTCAACAGGAATTTGGGCCATTATCTTAAAAAACTGGCCACTAGTTATTAATTCCGTTAACTTGATTGACAAGTTAGGTCAGCCCTATGTAATTTACAGGAGAAGTAATAATTTGAAAGAACTTTTACAGCATACTTCTAACACTTATGGTCACATAAGACCTAGAGGTTCATTTAAATGTGGATGCTGCAACATGTGTAAAGTGATGAGAACTGGTAATTCCTTTATAGTTAGGAATAAAAATACAACATTAAGCAGAGGATTACTTGTGATTCAAAGTCAGTGGTGTACATTGCTTTGTGTAATTCCTGCCCTTCCTTTACATAGGAAAACCAATCGTAAACTAAAAGAGAGAATATACCAGCACCTTTATGCCATAAAAACCTCTTTAGAGAATGCCTTAGCAAAACATGTTAGCAGTAACCCTGACCACTCTTTTGTTTTATGGGTATTGATCAAGTACCTTTAACCGATAGGGGAGGCCCTTTCAGATAGTTCTTGAGTGTGTCGAACTTTTATGGCAGTTGAATTTAGATGCATTTAGGCTAGATGGCCTCAATGAGAACTGTAACATTTCATGTGTTCTTAAACTAAGGAGCTACTTTAGGTAATGCCTATATGTACATTATTTTGTGGGTTTAATGCATAATTTTTTACAATGTTAATGTAAATGCACTAGTAAGAACATTTTTATGTTGTTTTTTATCATACAATATTTATAGATAATTCAGTGGAGTTTTATGATTATTCATGATTTTATTCATTATTTTTATTGAGTCAAATTAGTGCAGGAAGTGCAATTATTTGTCACTTCCTGTTAACTGAGTATTTGAACAGACCAGTTTAGCTGTTTTACTTGTCTTCGTCTGAGGAAGCTGTGACAGGGGTCACTGTCTTTGAAAAATAAAATACTTTTACGTTAAAGAAGAAACTTGGACTTTGTTTCCTGTGGTTAGTATTGACTATCTGGACATCAGGTTGCCTGTTTCTACACATTTTTACAAGTTTGTTTGCTCATTTTTGACTGTTTGTTGACTGCCATGGATTCAGGCACTCCTGCCAGTCCTGTTAGTCCTAACCTTTGTCTAACAGCTACTTTTGAAAAATCAAGTGAAACAGACTTATTCTCTTTATTGGCTTCCATCTCACAAAATTGGAAGCTTTACATGTTCGTATGGATGTTTTAGAGCAACTTCCAACTTTTACAGAAAAGAAAAGTCTGAAACTATTGCAAACCAGAATGTTGTTTCAGTTTCTGACTCGGAAGGGTCTGCTACGTTACTTCCTGCAGCACAACAGCTTAGAGGACTGCCTCCTCGACCAAATAAACATCAGGCAGGAAGTTCTGTTGTTCAAAACGCTACTGCTTCTACCAGTAGGGAAACGGACTTGTTTCCTTCAACTCCATGCATCTTCGGATCCCTTCTACTAGTCATGCTGTAGGAACTAATGCTAATCCAATTACACCACCAGCATCTAACTTAAATGAGGAGCATAGCCAGTGGAGGAACGCCGAACCTTGAACGACTGGATTAATAAAGAGAACCCGTGCTTTTTGTCAGGCGCTAACACTGGGTCAACTGCCAGCTCTTTTCCTGTTCAAAAACGACAACAACTGGTTTAGTGACCGTTTAAAGGTACTTGACATTAAGTTGCTTAAATTAAAAACTGCAGCTGGAAGCTGCTTATTTTAGGCAATGTTTAAATGAGAAACTGGTTCCAAAAGGCCTTAGGAACAACTTCACTCCTTCTGGACTATTGTTGGACCAAGTGTATTTTTCAGAATTGAAATGTTTGTTTCAGGAACAGGGGTTACAATTGCTAAACGTGATAGTTAAACATTATGATATGCATATCTTGTCTCTTATTTCTGAAGTGAATGTTTTGGATGAAGAAATCAAAATTAACACTTCTTTTTTGCAGTTTAAATATGACTACGTATTTTTTCTAGCATTGATGCATTGTTACTTAAATTAAAAATTAACAAAAATAAGAAGTTAGTAAGGGATAGAACAGCTTACTTTTCTAACCAAGCATATTCCCATTTGAACATTCCAAGTGCAGGGTCCAATACTGTTGGTTTAAATGGGCCTTCTACTTCTGTTAATGCTGAATTAATTTCGTTGGAAGGTGAAAATGGTGAACACCTTACTAATACACCTAGACAGGAAGTTAGAAGAAGTAATAGGTTAAAAGGGTCCACTGCTGTTAACTACAATTATAAGAACCAAAGAGGACCAGGGAGAACTGACCAGAATAAGCAGGTTCCTTTAGAGCTCCCTAATGATAAAGTTTTAGGGAATCAACAGAAGAAACAAGGGGAATGTGTATTGGAGGAAACGTTAACAGACAATGTTTCTCCCACAGGTCCGAGGGATTTTTTGCAAGGCCCTGTTATATATACTAACACAAGGAAAGACTTTACTATCTATAACTTTTCATCTTTGGAACTAGATTCTGACCTAGTTGAATTGTTAGCTCTTGGATACACTTTTATTCCAAGTACCTATGGAAGTTTAGCTAAAGTTTTGATTGATCTGAAATGCTACATACGCAAGTTAAATTTAAAATTATATTTTAACAATGAAACAACAAATGTTAATGACAAATTGAAACTGACTAGCATTTTTAACCCTCCTACACAACAAAATTTATTACTATTTGAACAAATGTGTGAATTAGATATAAGACACCTGTTTTCTACACAAAAATCAAGTAGTACTTTGAATGAGATGAATATTTCACTTGCACAACGTGAATGGCTAAAAACCTGGTTTAACTGTCAGGTTTTGAAACCTGACAAAGGAGGGGCTTGGTAGTGTTCGACAACGTTCAATACACAGAAAAAATGATGCAAGTGTTATCATCTGATGCCTATGTTACTTCTTCCTTAATGAGATTAATGTAGTTCAAGGTGGGTATTTCCGTGACCTTTTCCTAGCAGGCAAAATAGACTTAGAGACATACAACTATATTGACATTATTCAGCCAAAGTTGCCTGTAATGTTCGGAATACCCAAGATACACAAAGACCAAAAGAATCCTCCCATGAGGGCACTAATAGATGGTAGGTCTTCTATGACCTACCCTGTTCAAAATTGATAGATAGTATTCTATCAAAATATGTAAAGAAAATACCTACTATTTGCAAAGACTCCTGGTCTTTCTTACGTGATATCAACAGTATTAAGTTTGACCTTGAGTGTAACTTTTGACTGTGGATGTCATTGATTTATATACATCCATCCTCACAATGAGGCAGTTGAATGGATTCAACTGCTTCTTAAAGACTTAAATGCACCACAAGTGGAGATTGACGTTGTAACAGAACTGTTGAGCATAGTACTGTCATCAAACTTTTTTGTTTTTGAACATAAATTCTATTTACAAAAATGTGGAATAGCCATGGGCTCCCCTTGCAGAGCCAGTGTGGCTAACCTGTTTGTAGCCTTTTGGGAAAACCTTTATATACTATCTAATGAAACTGTAATGCAGAAGATAAAATATTACACTAGGTTTTTGGACGACATATTTATCCTTTTTAAAGGGAATGAATTTGAAGCAAAACTTTTTGTAGACTATTTGAACAATTCTACACAATGGTTAAAATTTACTTATAGGTTTTCAACAATAGAAACAGACTACTTGGACGTGAGACTAACTAAAGAAGTAGATGAAGAGATTTATTTGTCTAGCATTTTCAGGAAACAGACGTACTGCAACTCTTTCCTGCACTACACTAGTCTACATCCACCTAGGCAGAAAAAATCTATTGTCAAAGGACAACTGGTACGTGCAGGCAGGATGTGTAGCACTTACAGCGATTTTAAAGCTGAGTGCCAATCTTTGAAAGGTATGTTTATAAACCGTGGATACCCTGTCCCTCTTTTAGAAGGGCTTATAAATGAAGTTGACACTAAAAGAACAAAAGGGTTGTATAAACCACTACTTGATCAATCTAATGTAGGTAGGTCTACTAATGATAATGAATTAGCACACCAAAATTCCTTACTAAATCAGCAGAGAAACTTTTCTTTAAGTTTTATAACCCAATTTAACTTGAATTCAACAGGAATTTGGGCCATTATCTTAAAAAACTGGCCACTAGTTATTAATTCCGTTAACTTGATTGACAAGTTAGGTCAGCGCCCTATGTAATTTACAGGAGAAGTAATAATTTGAAAGAACTTTTACAGCATACTTCTAACACTTATGGTCACATAAGACCTAGAGGTTCATTTAAATGTGGATGCTGCAACATGTGTAAAGTGATGAGAACTGGTAATTCCTTTATAGTTAGGAATAAAAAATACAACATTAAGCAGAGGATTACTTGTGATTCAAAGTCAGTGGTGTACATTGCTTTGTGTAATTCCTGCCCTTCCTTTTACATAGGAAAAAACAATCGTAAACTAAAAGAGAGAATATACCAGCACCTTTATGCCATAAAAAAAACTCTTTTAGAGAATGCCTTAGCAAAACATGTTAGCAGTAACCCTGACCACTCTTTTTGTTTTATGGGTATTGATCAAGTACCTTTAACCAATAGGGGAGGCCCCTTTCAGATAGTTCTTGAGTGTGTCGAACTTTTATGGCAGTTGAATTTAGATGCATTTAGGCTAGATGGCCTCAATGAGAACTGTAACATTTCATGTGTTCTTAAACTAAGGAGCTACTTTAGGTAATGCCTATATGTACATTATTTTGTGGGTTTAATGCATAATTTTTACAATGTTAATGTAAATGCACTAGTAAGAACATTTTATGTTGTTTTTATCATACAATATTTATAGATAATTCAATGGAGTTTTATGATTATTCATGATTTTATTCATTATTTTTATTGAATCAAATTAGTGCAGGAAGTGCAATTATTTGTCACTTCCTGTTAACTGAGTATTTGAACAGACCAGTTTAGCTGTTTTACTTGTCTTCTTCTGAGGAAGCTGTGACAGGGTCGGCTAAAACGTTGTCTTTTTGAAAAATAAAATACTTTTACGTTAAAGAAGAAACTTGGACTTTGTTTCCTGTGGTTAGTATTGACTATCTGGACATCAGGTTGCCTGTTTCTACACATAATTACATAACATGTAATAAAGGAATATACAGAATGGAAGGAAATACAATACAATACAATACAATACATATATGGAAATTTTCAAGTAGTATGGCAAGAAACTAAGCAGAAATATGGTAAACTAAGGTCAATACATTGCTGAACCAAGGTACTAAGCATGAAGTTAGTAAATATACAGATAAAGTTGTGTGGACTTTGGAAGTTAATAAATAAATTAAAGAACAGTAATAAGGGATTATGGGAATTGAGTGTAACATGGGCTAACTAGTATGGAATATGATGAAAAAACAAATGTGTAGGTAGTAGTAAGAGAGAGAGCTAGAAGTGCTACAGCTAAGTTAGGTTATCTCTGAATGTTGCTTTGGTGTTAGTTTAGAGCATGAACATATCCAATTTGATAGGAAATAAGATTCAAGCTGTTTCGTGAAGGCATTTTTGTCTTTAAGTAATCTAAGGCATAAAGGGAGTGTGTTCCAATTTTTTGCAACTGAGTGACAATAGAGTATTTTCCCAAAGGTTTTGTTTGGCTTATGAACTTCAAGAAAGTATTGATTAGCACTTTTTAGTGGGCATTGAGGAGTATAAAGTGTCAGAGAATTTTCAAAGGATGGGCAGGCTTTAGGATTGTTTAGTATATTGTGGGCTATAATGAGTTGGGATTGAGGCAGTAAGTTGGAAAATTCAGGCCAGTGTAAAGCCTTTAATGAGAGACAGTGATGGGATTTGTAAGGTTGATTTGCAGCAAATCTGGCTACTTTGTTATATGTGGTTTCTAGTTTGGATATTAGGTTACTCTATAGATGGGTAAGAATAGGTGAAGCATAGAGGAGGGATGGCAGAAGCAGGGATTAGGCAAGGGACGGCCTGGATGTAAAGGGAAGAAAGTTTTTGTGACGGTAAAGCAGACCTAGTTTTTGGTGGGTATTTTTATTGAGCTATGAATGTGATGGTTGAATTTAAGTTCATCATCAATTATTGCTCCAAGGAGTTTTGTTTGGGTGTCAACAGAAATTTTAGTTCCATTAAGGGATGTTACGGAAAAGTTCTGTTTTGCATGTTCCAGATTTTTAGGTAGGAAAAGTAGTAGCTTAGTTTTGCTTGCATTTATCAGGAGTTGGTTGGATTGTAGCCAGTTTTCAACTGAGTGGAGTGAGTTTTGTGTAAGGGGATTGAAGGTTTTCTATGTTGTCAGCAGAGCTGATGATGGTCGATTCATCAGCATACTGAATAAGATTGGATTGGGGGCTGGATGAGAAAAGCTCAATGGTAAATACATTGAAGAGGAGAGGGCCCAATATTGATCCTTGTGGGACCCCTGTCCTAACTGCTAGAAAGGGGGAGTAGGAAGAGTTCCATCTAACAGCCTGGTGTCTATTAGTGAGGTAATCACAGAACCAGGAGGTGGTGGCATTTGAGAAGCCTAGGTTGGAAAGTTTATGGTGAAGTATGGTATGAGATATGGTGTTGAATGCTTTCAACAGGTCCAGAAAGAGGGCTGATGCTATTTTGCTATTATCCCTGACTTGAGCAATGTTATTAGTAAAGGATACAAGAGCAGTAGCTGTGCTATGTGTGGGGTGGAAGCCATGTTGAGTTGGTGTGAGTAGGTTTTCTTGTAGCGGATGATTAAGTATTGCTTATGGATACACTTTTCCAGTATTTTGGAGAGAGGAGACAGTATGGCAATTGGTCGGAAATTGGTTGGCTCAGTGGAGTTTCCTCCTTTATAAAGAGGTACTGCAAAAAATTTCTTCCAAATTTCAGGGACTTTGCCTTCTTTTATGGATCTATTAATCAGGATAGATATGCGGTAAGCTAGAGATGTAGCTGCATGTTTAAGGAATAATGGAGGAAGCTTATCAGCTGAGGGCAAACCAGGTTTTAGTTTAGTTAAAAGCAACTTGATATAAGAGGTGGGAACAGGTGATATTGAGAATGAGCGTGAGGGTGAGAGAGGTGAATCAGAGGTAGATGAAGATGTAGATGAATTGAAAGAGGTGCGGGTGGAGAAGTTAGTTACAGTTAAGTTTTCAACGGTTTCACTGAATAACTTATTAAGGAGGGTTGCTATTTCCAGAGGAGTCTTGTCAGAATAAGGTGTGGGTGGGGTAGGAGTACCAGGTGAGAGAAGTTTATTCATAGAGTTCCAGAATGTTTTAGGATTACAGTTGGAATTGTTAAGTGAGGATTGGTAATGGTTCTTTTTATCACAATTGATTTGTTTCTTAGCTTTGTTTCTAAGTTCCCTGTAAAAGATAAGGTTGGAAGAAGCATTATTGCCTTTCCAAATTTTTCAAGCTTTATCTCTGGTCTTCATGAGTGTAAGGGTAGCATTAGTTAGCCATGGGGCATATCTGAATTTGATGCGAATTTTCCTAGTGGGGGCAAGGGAGTTGAGGATGGATAGAAAGGTTTTGTTGAAGTGTAGGACTGCTTCATCGAGAGCAAGATTAGAGAGAAAGGACCAGTTTATAGTAGAGAAGAGGTGATTTAGTGAGTCAGGATAATAGCTAGATAGATCACGGGTCACCTTATATTGTTGTGCTTTATGCAGGTGTTCAGAGTTTTTGTGAACTAGTAAAGGTAGGTGGTCACCTAATGTGTCTGGTAGAGTGGTTGGATTATGGTAATGTTGGGGGTGAGATACTAGTATCCAGTCAATAAGTGAACCAGTGGAGGAAAATGTATGAAGGTGGGTAGCAAAAGAGATGAGCTGTGTGAATCCATACAGGTTGAGAGAGGTAGAAGTTGATTCTTTATTGATCTGCAGCCAGTCAATATTGACATCTCCTAGTATGATGGTTTCATAAGGGATAGTTTTATATATCCAGGATAAAAAGTGTTCTAAAATGGGACATTATTTCCAGGAGGGATATAAATTGATGCAATGGCAAGTTTTTTTTATGGTGGCTAAGTTTAAAGTCAGCTAAAATTATGTAAGCTGGGAGAAAGTCAGATATGGGAAAAGAGACAGGGGAGACAGACAGGCAGTTAGAATACGTGATTGCAACTCCCCTCTTCTTTTTGAAAGTCTGTCATGCCTGAGGATATTGTAGCTTGGGGGAAGAATTTCAGAATTAGAAATATTTGGTTTTAACCAGGTTTCACACAAGGCAAGTATGTTTGGGTTATGTTGAGTGATCCAAGCATGAAGTGTGTTGGTTTTTTAACTATACTTTGAATAGTTATAGATGAGAGGGTGAATCTTTTTTGGGGAATAGTATTAGTAATGTATGATGGAGAGGTGGAAGAGAGCACAGAGGTGGTAGTGGTATTGTAAATATTTTGTGGAGAATTGTTAGGTTCTGGGTTGGGGTGGATGTCTCCTGATAGTAACAGGTTGGATAATATGAAATTGATTATTGTAGAGAATGGGTTCATGTGTGGAAATTTGTTTTTGTGGTCGACATGCTGTTTAGGTGTAAGGAAGTATTTGAATCTATGTGTGGCAATAATGGTGAAGTTAGATAGGGAGGGGGAAATGTGAGTAAAGGTAGATGTGTTGTGGTTTGGAGATAAAGTGAGTGTGGGTTATTTGGTGTGTATAACATCAGTGCAACTAGTTGTAGTTGTCAAACTTGGACAGTATAAATGGACAGGTTTCTGGCCCATTTCACTTTTACATCGCTTCCAATAACCTTGTTATGGAACACCCACCATCCACCCTTACTGTAATATCACACATTTACACTGTAATATTCCACTGAAGCCCTAAGAGGCATTCCATTGCAGCATACTATGCAATGTCTTTGGAGACATTTTGACAAAGACACATTTTCACATCTAGAAGCTTATCAGTCATGATGCCCTCTTACCCGGAAATGCTACATGATATACTGGAACTTGTATATAACAAGGAATAAAAATGTAACTATTTATTAGCTGCATTTGTCAGCATGTCACATTTAACTTTCTCAGGACACTTCATGAGTACATGTACCTTCAGTATGGGTGTGATTGAGAGAATTTGCATTTTGCAAACCATAACTGTCCAGGGGGTTTGGCATTCAATCCTTTCTGACTCACCTTTGCTTTATAGTTATTTGTCTCCAATTGAGTATTTACGCATGAAAGAGCTCTCTCACATTCCTAAATGGTTTTCTGATATTCAATCCTTTCTGAGTCACCTTGGCTTGATGGTTGTCTGTCTCTGCTTTAAAATTTGTACATAAAAGAGATATCTTACATATCAAATGGCTTTCTCATCAGTAACTCATTTAGTAAGCTGCCCTAAGACCTAAAGAAGTTTTAACATTTCAAAAGGTGAACTTAACAGGAAGCAATATTAAAAGTTTTGCATTTCAAATGTACTTTTGGTTAGGTAAATGTGCCAAAAGACTTGAGAACAGCTTTAAACCTCAATGGATCTACTTGCTTTGCTTTTCCTCTCAAAGCACCCCCACACCCATTGAAATTAGGTCACTTTCAAGATAGTCTAAAGCACTTTAATGCTGCCTGATGAAATACAGACAGGGCAGAATGATTGTGTGGTGGACAGAACCAAGGGTGAAACATTTCTTCAATTCCAATTTGAATTTGATCCTTGGCTAAAGTACATGCTCAGTTGTGCAGCCAGCAACTGAAATGCGATTTAGTAAACCCCCAAGGACATGACCAGCCAATACCCCACTCTCCTTTAGCTAATACCCCAGTCTCCTTTAGCTAATACCCCAGTCTCCTTTAGCTAATACCCCACTCTCCTTTAGTTAATACCCCAGTCTCCTTTAGCTAATACCCCACTCTCCTTTAGCTTTCGACCTGTTTCTACATCACTTATCAGATCTCTAATTATGAAACTAAAACCAACTACTCTAGCAGCTGATCTCCTCCCACCAGAGTATCTGCAAAAAGCAGCAGATGCCATAGCATACCCCATCTCCATCATAATCAACAGAACCTTATCTGAAGCCACCATCACCTCCATTTGGAAAATATCTCATGTAATGCCACTCCATAAAGGAGGCAACTCCTTTGAACTGTCAAACTTTAAACACATAGCTATTCTGTCACCACTGGATAAATTTATGGAGAAGTGTGTCCATAAACAATGTATGCATCGTCTTACCCAGAATAAGCTGCTGGCCAACTCTCATCATGGTTTTAGGCCACATCACAGTACCAGCTCAGCCCTCCTATCCTTCTCTAACACCATAAACCATAGCCAAAATAATAGCAAGCTTTTCACAGCCCTCTTTTTAGAACTCTCCAAGGCCTCTAATATGGTCAACCACCAAATACTCATGCACACCCATAAGGCATTCTCATTAAATAGCCATGTGCTTCAATGGGTCCAATCTTACCTGTGTGGTAGACAAGCCGTCCTATGGCAGGACAAACTATCAACCTGTCTGCCCATCATCCTAGGTTTCCCCTAGGGCTCCATACTAGGACCCCTTCTTTTCTTTTTATTAATGACCTTCCCACTATCATCCCAAATGCTACCTGCAGCCAATATGCAGATGACTCCACCTTGATTTGTTCAGCCACCTCCCAACAGATCTAATGACATTAACCCAGAATACTTTCAATATAGTTAAAAACTGGCTCTCTAACCATCTGCTGATATTAAACCCTAACAAAACAAAGTTGCTTCTTTTCTCCCCCACTTGTAAGTCTTCCTCACTACTCTTTACCATAAAATCTAATAATGGTACCATTTTTACCCCAGATGCGCAAACCAAACTCTTAGGTGTCACAATAGAAAACACCCTCAAATTTGATATCCATGTCAATCAAACTATCAAAACCATTAACAAAAAACGTGGCTCCCTCTATAAGTTCAAACCTTTCCTTACTCCATTTGCTAGGGCTGCTATTGCTCATTCTCATCTACTCTCCACTCTTCTCTATGCCTCTCCTCTACTCACTAATTTGAACAAATCCACTCTTATCAAACTCTCTAGCTGTTATAACCATATTGCTATATTTGGAACAGGCACAGCCTATAGGACCCACCACTGTCACAACCTAAATCTTCTGGGGTGGCTAGAATGGCCTAGCCTACTTCAGTACAACCAGCTTATAATTGCCCATAAAGTTCTCAACCACCCTAATAATATGCCTGCACTTAAAAATATCATCAACCCTTATAGCAACCTGAGGTCACTTCGCTCTTCTAATAAACTACTGGTTCAAATATCCAAAATCAACCACTCTGCTGGGGACTCTCTGTTTGCTAACTCTGTTGGTAAAATTTGGAACTCTTTTCCTGAAGATCTTACTGTTGAACCCTCTCTTACTCAGTTCAAAAAAAGCTTCAAGCTATACTTTAAAACTCACTGGCTATGTCCTTGTTCAAAACCTGACTAGATCCTCCTCTATAGTCTGTAATCATGTTACATGGCCTAGTCAATTTATCAGCACTGTTTTAGACATGTATGATTATAGCACCTGCTTGCTCAACTGGAGCCTGTAAACTGTGTGTAACTTGTAATCATTCTGTGATTTTTACTGTATGTTCTATCTTGGAGCTTTTTTCCCCGGACCTCCACTGAAAATGGACATGTATCCAGTTGGATAATCCCAGTCAATAAATGTAAAACAAATAAATAAAATAAATAATTATCAGGGAGCATGACTAAAAATAATTATGCTTTTGTGTGCATGGGTATTATTATACATAGACCAGCATGTGTGTGTGTGTGTGTGTGTGTGTGTGTGTGTGTGTGTGTGTGTGTACGTGTGTTTGTGTGTGTGTATATATATATATATATATATATATATATATATATATATATATATATATATCTTTACAGTACTTACTTATACCACAACTACGACAGGTAATACTGAAAACATATGCCTGTGAATGCATATGTTTGTTTATAGGTTCATAGGTGTGTACTATGCTAATGGCCCTGGGGCCTTTACAAGCTTAGCTCATAGAAGTGTCCTGGCATTGTGCTGCCCATTGTTAGTTCCCAGTGCCTCTATCAAGTAGAGCCACTGGAGTGATCTCTGGGGTGAACTTTCTATTATCCATCCACTTATCAGGGCTAGTGAGGTGCTCTGCTTGACATGTATGGGAAGTCTATTCCAGAGCATGGATAGTCTCTGGGTTATGAACCTGGCCCTCCTGTGGTAATGAGGTTGAGGTCTCTGGAGTGTGAAGTGCAGAGGGATTGGGATTTCTTTAGATGTAGCATTTCTAACATAGCTGGGTCAGACATGACTTTGTAAGTCAAGCAGAGATTGCCTCTTAGTAGATGATATGAAAAAGAGAATAGCTGGAGTTGTTTGAGTCTGTCCTTGTAGGACATGTGTTTAAGGCCTGGAATCCTCTTTGTGAGGTACTTTTGTGGCCTCTACAACTGTTGCAGGTGTCTAGTGAGGTAAATGCCAAACGTGGCATTATACTCTATGAATGGTCTAATGAGGGAAGAGTAGAGAGAAATGATTACCTCTTTCTTCCTGGATGCAAAACCCTTGGTAATGAGATATGTCACACAGAAGGATTTTCTGACCACAGTGGCAATGTGGTGGTCAAAGGAGAGGTTGCTGTTAACCTGTGTCCCCAGATCTCTTACAACACCCCCAGTGTTCAGTGGGCTACCACCAATGTGGTCCAATGTGGTAATTAGTGGGAACTAATTTTTTCCCAAAGGGGATGACTACGCATTTTTTGGCATTAAGCTTAAGGACATGGTTTCGACACCAGTCATTGGTCTCAGTGAGGCCTTTCTTTAGGATGTCTGCATCACTTGGGGAGTTAATAATGGTTCCAGGCTTGCAGTCATCTGCGAATTTGGTCAGCCAGAGTCCCCCCGTATTGGCCTGGACTTCTGAGAAGTAGATGCCAAACAGGAGAGGACACAGGACTGATCCCTGTGGGACTCCACTAGTTACTGGTCGGCAGTCTGACTTGGAGTCCGCTACTTTCTTTTGTGAGAGATTTCCCAGTTACCTCTGCTTGTCTGCTTATTTATGTGCATATATGTCAATGTCAATATTTGTATGTGTATTAGTATTTATGTATTTGAAAGATGCTTAATGCAATATATATATCTATATATATATATATATATATATATATATATATATATATATATATATATATATATATATATATATATATATATATATATATATATATATGGGTCTAATTCAGAAGACTGGCAAATCAAAATCTTGAAACCCAAATTTATTTATCTATTAATTTATTTATTTATTTTATAGTTGTTGACCGGAAGTGTCCGGCTAAGCTAGTGCCCTTTTTCAGAGGAAGCCTGGGGAGAAAAGCTCCAAAGATATATAATGCAATAAAAACAGGAATACAGATACATTTCAATAAAAAATAGCAATAGAGAATTTTGGCAGTTAAAATATGTAAGCTACATACATGTATATTGTTGACAGATAAAACAGTACTATAAACAAAAAGGAGAATGTTAAAAAAGTAGGATAAGTTGTATGTTTTGGTTTAAAAAGACAGTTGAGTAAATATAAGGTTTTGTATGCAGAGTAGCAGAAACTTAAAATGTTACATAAGAATTTCAGGGAGCAGAGTATAGAAGAAGCTTTGGTGGTTGCATAGGAAGCATAGGATGAAGTAGTTAATGGTAAGCTTTAGTAAGTTGGTTTGACTGAACTGTAAAGGTTGGTAATAATCAGGGAGGGTGAGTACAATGGCAGGACCAATGTTTTTTAAATTGATCTTTGCTTGATAGCTTAAATTGTTTGGGGTGAGTCAGGGTCCTTATTTCTAGTGGGAGTTTGTTCCATGCAATAGAGGAATGGTAGCTATATAAGTTGCATCCTGTGTTGGATTTGGGTTTATGGATTTTTAGTACGTCTTGGGCTGATCTTCGGAGAAGTCTGGTAGGGGAGTAGCAAGAGATGAGAGAAAATAGACCTGGGCAGAAATCAGGCTGATATAGGATGGAGTGTATGATTTGGAGTTGAGATTGTAGGAACAGGTGAGATAGTTGGGGCCAGTTCAGTTATTTTAGGGAGATACAGTGGTGAGATTTATGTTTGTTGAGCTACAAATCTAGCTATTTTGTGGTAGGTTGATTCTATTTTGGTAAGTAGGGAGGAGTTCAGATCTGTGAGTATTTGGGAACAGTAGGTTAAGCATGACAGAAGGTAGGCATGAATAAGAGAAATCCTAGCTTCAGTAGTTTGGAATTTGTTGTTCATGTACAGTAGTCCTAGCTTTTGGTGTTTTTTTTATACAATTGTTAATGTGAAGATTGAATTTTAGTTGGTCATCAGTGGTAATGCTAAGGAGTTTTGTGCTAGTTTCGACTTCTATAGGAGTGCTGCTTAGGGACCTTATGGAGAAGGAAAGTTTAATAGGGTTTGCAGATTTAGGTAGAAAAAGTAGTAATCTTGTTTTCTTAGGGTTGAGGATGACCTGATTATTAGTGAGCCTTGTCTCTAAGGAGTTGATAGATGTCTGGGTATTTGTTAGGAGTTCTAAGGGGGAAGTAACAATAGTTATGACTGGAGTCATCTGCTTACTGGACAATGTTAGATTGAGGACAAGAAGAGTGGAGTGAGTTGGTGAAGATATTAAGGAGTGGAGCTTCAAGAATGGAACCTTGGGGAACACCAGTTCTTACTGAGAGAGAGGTAGAGAGTGCTGAGTCCCATCATACAGACTGCAGCCTATCAGAGAGATAGCTAGAGAACCATGCAACTGTATCAGGGGAGAAGTTTAGGTCTATAAGTTTACTAAGTAGCAGAGTGTATGAGACAGTGTCAAAAGCCTTAGAAAGGTCAAGGAACAGACAGGATATGAGTTTGTGATCATCTTCAGCAAGGGCTAAGGTATTGAGAAATTATAGTAGAGCTGTGGTTGTACTATGCTTGGGACAGAAGCCATGCTGTGTTGGAGTGAGAAGTTTTTCTTGTAAGAGATAATGCATAACTTGTTTGTGTATAATTTCTCAAGGATTTTGGAGAGCAGGGAGAGGATAGCGATAGGTCTGAAATTAGATATTTCTGTGGCGTTACCTCCTTTATAAGACAAAAACGGCCAAACAAACTATTGAAAAGAAAACCACGAAGGAAGCTGAATGCAGGAGTAATAGATATTCCAATAAACAAGCGGTAGCTTTAAAAACGATGGTGTTAGCACTTTATTAACCAAGAACTTTCGGAAGGTATACTAACCCTCCTTCCTCAGACAAAACAGTTAAAATCAATGAGAGGAAGAGTTTAAATACTTGTAACCCCTCCCTAATTAATAAATTTTAATTAACAACACCCATTCATATGAAAAACACATTCATATAAAAAACACAATCTGCTTTTTCGTCTTGGTTAAACAAGAAGGCAACTATTGTCAATATACATACATATGTAACGTCATACTATTCTGTAAAACCTTTTATAAAAATGCCTCAATAAATTGGACATTCTAGTTATTCCAATATATACATTCAAACAAATAGGTACTAAAAAGATATGTTGTGAACTAAATACACATCAATGACATGTGTTAAAAACTAGTATTCAGAAAGAAAACAATCCTTACACTTCAAATAGTGTTACCTGAAACTTAAAAAACAAACAAAAACAAAAACAAAAAATAAAAAATAAAAATGTTACTCCCTAATCCAAAACACCCCCCCCCAAAAACAAAAAAACCCACAGGGGTCACCTAATAAAGGCTGCCTGAGCTTAGCCAGGGAACGAGGTAGTGGACAACCTGTTATAGAAAGACAAAAACTGTGAGGCTACAAAATATGGACAAACATCCGGAGGAATAGGATGCACCTAGGCAACAAAAATTGACCTCAAGGGAATCAGCCGGAGTTGAAATCAAACCTAGTTTATCTCCTCATGGCTAATAATCTAAGGATGCAAGACAAAGCAATAGCCTCATTCAAGCCAGGATATGTGTACGCTGCCGTTCTCACTTGCCAAAGGAGTTCTTCCTTTTCTAAAATTAACTGCCAGGGGCCACTATTTGGGTCTATGGCTACTTGTTTAACCACCACAAAGTTGAAAGCATGACCCGGATAGTCGACAATGTGGCGGGCTAATGCATTCTTTATGTCACCCTTTGAAATAGCATAAAGGTGTTCATATACCCGTTTCTTAAGCTTCTTCGGTCTTTCCTATGTAGAAAGCCGAACATAGGGTGCATAGGGCAACATAAACGACTGCCTTAGACTCACAATTGAAGGTGCCCATGACTTTATATGTGTTCCTATTAATGTTAAATTGGAACCCCTCTAGAATACATTTGCACTGACGGCATGTCCCACATCGGGTCATCCCTTGACGCCTGTTAGAGAATGTTTTTTTGTTGTTATTCCTCTCCAAGAGGGACTTCAGCGACAACCCTTTTCTAAAAGTAAATCCTGGAACTATGCCTAATAGATCAGTTAACTGTTTGTCTTCTTTGATTATTAACCAATTCTTCTGTAGGATATCCCTAATGAAATAATGATCAACAGAAAACGTACACAAAAACTTAGTTCCTACATCCTTCCTGACAATATTCCCCATTTCAATTGCCTTGTTGCAAGGAGCCTCTAATCATAAAGGAGGTGAAATTAGTGATGACCATAATCAGGGTTTTTGGGAAGGCCAGAATTTACACCAGATGAACTTGAGGTCAAAGAGGATGGGGATATCAGGCACAAACCTAAAGAGCAAGCAGAACCAGGGAAGGCTATGACAACTGAAGAAGATTACCCTGTGGTAGTATGTAGTTCAGAAGGTGATTTTAAGATTTTCAATTACACTACCTTGAATATCACCAAGGATATGGTGGATTTCTTCTCTAAAGGTTTAGGATTTGTCCCTGATTCCCACATGGATCTAGTTAAAACCATAATAGACCTCAAATTGTTCGTTCGGAAATTGAATCTTAAAACTGTTTTAGGTAGGGATTCGGCTTTAATTAACCCTTTTAGAATAGCTAGTTTGTTTAACCCACCCCTGGTTAATCACCTGAAATCATTCGAAAAGGCCTGTGAGCTAGACTTAAGACATTTAGCAGAAGGTAAACATAGCAAAAAGAGGAGCATCCTCAACATTTCCAGTGAACAGCGGGATTTCCTGACTTTAATTCAGGATTGTAACATACGGGTGATGAAACCTGACAAGGGTAATGGGCTTATTTTTATGGATAACATTGATTATGTCAACAAATTATCTGCCCATTTAAACAACGGCCCGTATGAAACAACCAGTTTGAATGAAGTTAACAAAGCCTTTAGTTACATTAGAAATGTAATTGAGGATCTATTCTTGGAGGAGTTTATTGACCAGGACATTCATACCTATTTGTCCATGTTAGCTCCAAAAATGCCAAAGTTTTTTGGAGTCCCAAAAATCCACAAATCCATCACTGAACCCCCGTTTAGACCAATTGTTGATAGCAGGGGGTCTATTTTAGTGGGGTGTGCTAAATATGTGGACACAATTCTTAAACCACTTATAAAAACTGAAGAACAAATTTGTAGGGACTCGTGGCATTTTTTGGAGAACATCAATAAAATAGCCTTCGATCCCAAATTTATTTTCTTAACAGTAGACATAAAAGACCTGTATACGGTGATTCCGCAGCATTTGGGAATTGAATGGCTACGGTCTTTCATGGAAAGTAAAAATGTACCTCAGAACATCATTTATATTACTGAAACGCTAATGGAATTGATCTTAAAATACAGTTTTTTCAATTTTAATGGGTTCACCTACAAACAAACCACAGGGGTAGCCATGGGCTCCCCGTGTGGTGGAGCATTTGCCAATTGTGTCATCGCACAATGGGAAAATACGTTTTTATTCACTAATGAAATATATAAAAAACATGTCGCCTGGTATACCAGATACCAGGACGACATGTTTTTTCTGTGGAACGGCCCTGTTGATGACATAAAGGGCTTCATTGATATTATGAAGACTTTCACTAGTTTTCTGGACTTTACCTTTGAAGTAAATGTCAATGAAATAAACTATTTGGACATAATGCTTACTAAGGATTATGGGGAATCGAGATTTATGAGCAGTATTTACCGCAAACCTACATATTCCAACGGGTTTCTACATTTTAGTAGTTGCCACCCTTACCATCAAAAGAAAGCTGTGGTCAAAGGACAGATGGTAAGGGCAGCACGTATGACCACCAGAGATGTGGATTTCGTTAAGGAGTGCGATAAATTAACTAGCATGTTTATCAATAGGGGTTATCCCCAGGTCCTTCTTATTGAAATTAAAAAGGAAGTAGAAGGTAAAAGGAGGGTTGGCTACTTTCGGCCAATTTTGAATTCAGAGCATCTTTATAGTAACATGGAATATGACAACAAGGCAATTGAAATGGGGAATATTGTCAGGAAGGATGTAGGAACTAAGTTTTTGTGTACGTTTTCTGTTGATCATTATTTCATTAGGGATATCCTACAGAAGAATTGGTTAATAATCAAAGAAGACAAACAGTTAACTGATCTATTAGGCATAGTTCCAGGATTTACTTTTAGAAAAGGGTTGTCGCTGAAGTCCCTCTTGGAGAGGAATAACAACAAAAAAACATTCTCTAACAGGCGTCAAGGGATGACCCGATGTGGGACATGCCGTCAGTGCAAATGTATTCTAGAGGGGTTCCAATTTAACATTAATAGGAACACATATAAAGTCATGGGCACCTTCAATTGTGAGTCTAAGGCAGTCGTTTATGTTGCCCTATGCACCCTATGTTCGGCTTTCTACATAGGAAAGACCGAAAGGGCGCTTAAGAAACGGGTATATGAACACCTTTATGCTATTTCAAAGGGTGACATAAAGAATGCATTAGCCCGCCACATTGTCGACTATCCGGGTCATGCTTTCAACTTTGTGGTGGTTAAACAAGTAGCCATAGACCCAAATAGTGGCCCCTGGCAGTTAATTTTAGAAAAGGAAGAACTCCTTTGGCAAGTGAGAACGGCAGCGTACACATATCCTGGCTTGAATGAGGCTATTGCTTTGTCTTGCATCCTTAGATTATTAGCCATGAGGAGATAAACTAGGTTTGATTTCAACTCCGGCTGATTCCCTTGAGGTCAATTTTTGTTGCCTAGGTGCATCCTATTCCTCCGGATGTTTGTCCATATTTTGTAGCCTCACAGTTTTTGTCTTTCTATAACAGGTTGTCCACTACCTCGTTCCCTGGCTAAGCTCAGGCAGCCTTTATTAGGTGACCCCTGTGTGTGTTTTTTTTTTGTTTTGGGGGGGGGGGTGTTTTGGATTAGGGAGTAACATTTTTATTTTTATTTTTGTTTTGTTTTTGTTTGTTTTTTAAGTTTCAGGTAACACTATTTGAAGTGTAAGGATTGTTTTCTTTCTGAATACTAGTTTTTAACACATGTCATTGATGTGTATTTAGTTCACAACATATCTTTTTAGTATCTATTTGTTTGAATGTATATATTGGAATAACTAGAATGTCCAATTTATTGAGGCATTTTTATAAAAGGTTTTACAGAATAGTATGACGTTACATATGTATGTATATTGACAATAGTTGCCTTCTTGTTTAACCAAGACGAAAAAGCAGATTGTGTTTTTTATATGAATGTGTTTTTCATATGAATGGGTGTTGTTAATTAAAATTTATTAATTAGGGAGGGGTTACAAGTATTTAAACTCTTCCTCTCATTGATTTTAACTGTTTTGTCTGAGGAAGGAGGGTTAGTATACCTTCCGAAAGTTCTTGGTTAATAAAGTGCTAACACCATCGTTTTTAAAGCTACCGCTTGTTTATTGGAATATCTATTACTCCTGCATTCAGCTTCCTTCGTGGTTTGCGTTACCTCCTTTATGAATAGGAAGAGTGTAAAACTGTTTCCAGATAGAAGGAACTTTAGACTCAGAGATGGAGCAATTGATTATTATGGATACAGGCATAGCAAGGGAGTGTGCAGCAATCTGGAGAAAGTAAGAAGGAATATTGTCTGCTGATACAGAGCATGGTTTGAGCTTTGAGAGTAGAGTTCTGATATAGTCAGTGGAGACAGGTTTGAGAGAGAAGGAGTTTACTGAGATAGTGGTTGAGGGGAGTAAAGGGAGGTTTGAAGTGTTGTTGTTTGAAAGGCTGGGGTTAAATAGTTTGGAAATGGACTAGATAAAGTAGGTGTTGAAGGTATTGGCAGTTTCTTCAGGTGACTTGTCAGGACATGAGTTTGGTGACGTTGGATTACTTGGCTGTAGTATTTGGTTTATAGCATTCCAGAATTTTTTTGCATCAGATTTTAATGTTTTGGGGGGATTATAATGAAAATCTTTTTTGTTTTGTTGATACGTTTTTTTGTCTGATTTCTAAGTTCATTATACTTTAGGATGTCAGCTGGAAGTTTGGTTTGTACCCATGTTTTCCATGCCCTATCTCTGTATTTCATAAGGGTATGGGTGGTTTTAGTTAGCCTGGATGAAATGTTTGCCTTTAATCAAACTTTTCTCAATGAGGCTAGAGATTTTAAAATATTTAGGAAAGTTGAGTTGAAGGCATTTACTGCTTCACTGAGTGGGAGCTGAGTAAGGAAATTCCAGTTAATTCTAGAGAGGAGGGTTTTAAAAGTGTCTGGGTTAAATGTTGAAAGTTTGCGGCAGATGATAAGTTGGTGTGGTTTGGGGAGGTGGGTGATGTATCATAGCACTTTTATAGGTGAGTAGTCGCTCAGGGCATCAAAGACTGAAAATTCAAAATATTGAGCACATTTGTATTATGGGGGGGAAGGCCACCTGTACCCCTCAATGTGTGGGACTGCGGCCTCCACACTCCCAGCTAAGTATATATAGCAACTATTAAGATCGCACAACAGTGAAGAAGGGGCAAACTCCTTCATGCGGTATTTAGAATTTCCAGTCTTTTGGGATTCATTAATGTGGTTTTTCAGTCTTCTGCAGTAGACCCGTGTGTGTGTGTGTGTGTGTGTGTGTGTGTGTGTGTGTGTGTGTGTGTGTGTGTATATATATATATATATATATATATATATATATATATATATATATATATATATACATATGTGTGTGTGTGTGTGTTTATATGCAATGTACAGAGACAGGGAAAGAGAAGTAATTGGTATCACTTCTCCATAATGTATATCAACTATGCATGTAACCTGGCACGTGTAATTTCATGTATGTGTATCCTTTATTTTCATGCATATGTGTGACAATATTAGGTTGGGTGGATAGGTTGTGTGCTTGCATAAATGCAACTGCATACGTGTGTGTATCTTGTGGTGTATATGCAAATGTGTCTGCATATAAGTATTACTAAATGAAAACACATACATAAAACATAGTGTTTGTATGATTTTTGTGTTTATCTGTGTAACATAGGATCGGATCATAGTACTCCTCTCACTGGCATGGTGTCTGATACTGTGCCGGTTGAATGTTGCAGTGCTATTTGCTTCTGCAATTGAAGGTTCACTACTGACAGGGCCAGATCCGAAAGCAGCAGGCATGATAAATTTTACAATAGTCTTCATCTTAACAGCAGAACCATTCTGAGGGTGTGTGGATGGTTGTGGTATATACGCATATACTTGGTTGTAGTATATATGCATAGACTTGTGCATTGAACTGATGTATATGTTCAGAATTACATAGTCACAACAAAAGTATATATATTTGAGGAACCATATACCTGCATGTGTTAGTGTGCATGCTGATGTTACATATGCAGGTATAATTTGCTTACAGAGTACCTGTTGAAGTTTGCTGTGAGTCACCATGCATGACATGGGATCCATTGTAAAAAGCTGATGGCATACATATGTGGTCATAGTTTACTAACAATTTTCTTGGTCTGACTAGAAAGTGTACTGCCTATAGCAGACACCTGTATTTGACAAGTGGCCATGACAGATCTACTGGTGATAAATGGCCATTTGCTGCTTATTGACATTATTACTACTATGGGACTTGTGAAGTAAGCAGTGTCTACCACCGGGCTTTGTCAGATGTGGGTTTTTTTTTGGTTATTGATTTTTTCTTTTCCCCTTGTCTGACATCACCAGCTAATGGTTTAAATGTATAGGAATGCACCATCTGATAACCGTAACTCATCAGAGTGCATTTTCAAGGAGGCAGTGCAGTGTGCCACTTGATGTATAACAGAATCTGTCATGGACATCATTACATAACGCAATTTAACTGTATCCATTTCATTTCTTTTTTTTAATTTCTCCATGTCTTTTGGGTTTCTAATACCATGACGGGAATGGACTCCATTCCTAAGTTAAAGTACGATTAAAGTTCATGAAATTAGTATTGTTTCAATCTTTGATGTCAGCCAGTAGTGGTCTTCGCAGCACCCGCAATGTGCCCAGTAATGACTCCTTCTGCAATTCATATGGCATTACATGCATTGGTAGCATATCATGTATTGGTAGCACATCTAAATATGATTGTAGACTCTTCTTTATAAGACCTGTTGCACTTACTACTATTGGAACTGTCTGGGTATCTTTCTTCCACATTGTTCTCATTTCTGCACACAGGTGGATTATATCTTATGTAGAAGGGCCAATCTGAAGGAGATTGGAGACTGTAAAGTGGTGGCAGGGGAAAGTGTAGTTAGGCAGCATAGGATGGTGGTTTGTAGGATGACATTGGTGATCAAGAAGAGGAGGATGAGTGTGAGGGCAGCACCAAGGATCCAATGGTGGAAATTGAAAAAGGGTAATTGTGAGGTGATGTTCAGGGAAGAGTTAAGACAGGCACTGGGGGGCAGTGAAGAGTTACCAAATAGGTGGGTAACTACAGCAGAGCTAGTAAGAGAGATGGCTAAAAAGGTGCTTGGTGTGACATCTAGAAAGAGGAAGGAGGACAAGGAGACCTGGTGGTGGAATGAAGAAGTACAGGAGAGTATACAGAGAAAGAGGTTGGCGAAGAAGAAGTGGGATTGTCAAAGAGATGAAGAAAGTAGACAAGAGTATAAGGAGATGAGGTGCATGGCAAACAGAGAGGTGGAGAAGGCTAAGGATAAGGTGTATGAAGAGTTGTATAAAAGGTCGAGAAAAGGACCTGTACTGATTGGCTAGACAGAGGGACCGAGCTAGTAAAGATGTGCAGCAGGTAAAGGTGATAAAGGATAATGAGGGAAACATACTCACAAGTGGGGAGAGTGTGTTGAGCAGATGGAAAGAGTACTTTGAGGGATTGATCAATGAAGAGAATGAGAGGGAGAGAAGGTTGGATGATGTGCGGATAGTGAATCATGAAGTACAATGGATTAGCAAGGAGGAAGTAAGGATAGCTATGAAGAGGATGAAGAACGGAAAGGCTGTTGGTCCAGATGACATACCTGTGGAAGCATGGAGGTGTTTAGGTGAAATGGCAGTGGAGTTTTTAACTAGATTGTTTAATGAAATCTTGGAAAGTGAGGGGATGCCTGAGGAATGGAGAAAAAGTGTTTTGGTACCAATTCTTAAGAATAAGGGTGATGTGCAGAGCTGTAGTAACTACAGAGGGATTAAACTGATCAGTCACAGCATGAAGTTATGGGAAAGAGTAGTGGAAGCTAGGTTAAGAAGGGAGGTGATGATTAGTGATCAGCAGTATGGTTTCATGCCAGGAAAGAGCACTACAGATGCGATGTTTGCTCTGAGACTGTTGATGGAGAAGTACAGAGAAGATCAGAAGGAGTTGCATTGTATCTTTGTGGATTTAGAGAAAGCATATGACAGGGTGCCTAGAGAGGAGTTGTGGTATTGGATGAGGAAGTCGGGAGTGTCAGAGAAGTATGTAAGAGTGGTACAGGATATGTACGAGGGTAGTGTGACAGTGGTGAGGTCTGCAGTGGGAGTGACGGATGCGTTTAAGGTGGAGGTGGGATTACATCAAGGATCAGCTCTGAGCCCTTTCTTATTTGCAATGGTGATGGACAGGTTGACAGATGAGATCAGACAGGAGTCCCCATGGACTATGATGTTTGCAGATGACATTGTGATCTGTAGTGAGAGTAGGGAACAGGCGGAGGAGACCCTGGAGAGGTGGAGATATGCCCTAGAGAGAAGAGGAATGAAGGTCAGCAGAACTAAGACAGAATATATGTGTGTGAATGAGAGGGAGGATAGAGGAATGATGAGGATGCAGGGAGTAGAGGTGGCGAAGGTGAATGAGTTTAAGTACTTGGGATCAACAGTTCAGAGTAATGGTGAGTGTGGAAGAGAGGTGAAGAAGAGAGTACAGGCAAGATGGAGTGGGTGGAAAAGAGTGTTAGGTGTGATTTGTGACAGACGAGTACCAGTAAGAGTGAAAGGGAAGGTCTACAAGAGGGTAGTGAGACCAGCATATGTTATATGGGTTGGAGACAGTGGCATTGACAAAAAGGCAGGAGTCAGAGCTTGACGTGGCAGAGTTGAAGATGTTAAGATTTGCACTGGGTGTGACAAGGATGGACAGGATTAGGAATAAGTATATTAGAGGGTCAGCCCAGGTTGGAAGGTTTGGAGACAAAGCCAGAGAGGCAAGATTATGTTGGTTTGGACATGTGCTGAGGAGGGATGCAGAGCATATTGGGAAAAAGATGCTAAGGATGAAGCTGCCAGGTAACAGGAAAAGAGGAAGGCCTAAGATAAGTTTTATGAATGTGGTGAGAGAGGACATGCAGGTGGTTGGTGTGACAGAACAAGATGCAGAGGACAGGAAGAAATGGAAACAGTTGATCTGCTGTGGCGACCCCTAACTGGAGCAGCCGAAAGAAGAAGAAGATCAGCCACTTCAATACCATAATGTTTCCACAATCCCCAGTGCAACAATCTTGCCACATTATTATGACTTTCCATATACAGTCCTTCTGCCATTAGTATATCACAGCCAGCAATGAGGTGAGCGACTGTTTCCAATTCAGTTTTACAAAACCTACATTTGTCTGTTTCTCTCACATGTACAATGGACTTTGTAAACCAAAGTGTTCGCAGCCTACTATCTTGGGCCGCCAATATTAACCTTTCATCTCTTGGTTTGAATTCACCTCTCCCTAACCATTCCTGCATTCATTCCAGATCAACATGAGGTTCTTCCAGAAGTTTTCTATACTTGCTACTATATTTATGCATTTTCCCCATTTCATGCCTTCTCTTCTGGTCCTTCACCTTATAGTCTTTCTTTTGTTTTTTTGGCACATTCAGTTGCTGCCTGGTTTTTATCTACTTCTGGTTTGATTTCCATTCTTGCTTGACGTCGATATGCTTCTGCTAGATTAAGCAGAGAAGTCATCTTAGATTTAATCTTCTCATGTTTCAAAACTTTCATTATGTTTCAGTCTTGTGAAGTCAGCAGATATGTGTGGAGTCCCAGGATTGCAGCTCTATACATGTAATCAATTTCAAGGAGGCCCATACCTCCTTCAGAATGAGGAATATATAATATTGGTATACACTGATTTTTATAAATCCTTTGGTGAGCATGAAGCATCCTTCTTGCTTTCCTATCTAACCTATCCAACACATTTTGGGGCCAGACAATCACTCCAAAACTATACTATACGTTGGGATGGGAAGAGCAAATTGGTTTATAGGTTGAATTTTGTTCCTAGATGTCAGCGCTGTTTTCAGGATTAATTTAAGTCTTCTAAAGTGTTCCTTATTATGTTTTATTCACATTTGTTCATATTTTATTGTTGATCCTTCATCATTTGCCAAATATGTATACACTCCCTGTTGCTCAAGTTCTTTTATATCACACTCTTGTCCCAAACTGATGTTTTCCGGGTGCTGTAGTTTTCCTGCTTTAAAGGTTGCTTTTCCACATTTATCAAGACCAAATGACATTCTTATATCATCTGAAAAAGTTTTGACAACCTGCAGTTGTCGTTTCAGTTCCTCATCTGATGAGCTATACAGTTTCAAATCATTGACAAAGAGAAGGTGAGAAGTCTTTACACTTTGTTGTTTTCTAGGAGCCAAATTATAGCCATGTTCTAAGCTTTTGAGTAAACAGCTTAATGGCTTAAGGGCAAGGCAGAATAGCAACGGTGACAGAGAATCACCCTGGAATATCCCCCTTTTAATTTTTATCCCTGGGATAATAATTTGTCCTTTATCATGGCTTAATTGCAAAGTGGTCTGACACTGTTTCATGGTCACTGTAATGTAGTCGATCAGTGTGGGGTATATCTTATACATTTTAAGCACTCTTTTATCCATGAATGAGGGCTACTATCAAATGCTTTTTTGTAGTCAATCCATGCCATACTTAGGTTCTTCCCCTTTTTACAATTCTCCATTATGACTTTATTTAACAACAAAGGCTCATTTGTTCCATATGACTTTCTTTTATTGACCTTTTGTTCTACTGCCACAATTGAGTTTTCTTCTAAATGACTATAAGCTCTGTCGACATCAATTCCCGTGTATAGTTTATACGTCATTGGAAGGCAAGTTACTGGTCTATAATTTTTAGGGTAGCTTGCAGGTTCACTCTTAAGTAGGAGCATTGTTTTTCCTATTGTTAGCCAGGATGGTGTCTGTTTGGGGTGCGCATATAAATAGTTCTTACTTATGTCCAAATCTTTGTGCAATGATGTTAATACTTTTAACTAGAAGTTAGATACTGTATCTGGGCCTGGGGTTTTCAAATTAGAGGATTTTCTTAACCTTGTTTCAATCTCTCTGGTTGTTACTTCATCCCATTTCATATCCTATACCTTTAAACTTCTTATTTTTTATTTTACTTCTATTCATTTATCATCTTTGTTCTGTTCCACAGGATCTTCATAGATACTTCTCCAAAATGTATCTGTTTCTTCTTTTTTTGGCAGTCTTTCAGTTCCTTTTACCTTATTTCCAAGTTCTCTATAAAACCTTTTTGGGTCATCAATAAATTGCTTATTTTGTACTTTTCCTTTATTTTTATCTGTGTATCTTCTAAGTTTTTCCACCTGTGCTGAAATTATTAATTTATTATTTGCGACAATGCATAATAGAGCCTGGACTGCTCTAATATTGTGCATTGCTTTTATCACATCTATCTTTATTAGTATTCTTGTTGATATGTTCCCCTCTTCTGTCATCATCTAACATGGATACTTCTTGTCTTAATTGCTTTATAGTTTTCTCTATTAGATATTTCCATGATGGTATTCAATTTCTCCCCTTCCTTTCCCTCACTACCCTGTGTTCTTGTGGTAGAACTTTATCAGTTAAGTTAGCTGTTTACTTCTGTTATATCGAATGGATATCTATGAACAGTCCTAATTACTGTGTTCATTTGTTTTATCAGACTTCTAACTTTTGGGTTTTATTAACCTTTTGTAGTCTATTTCTTTCATTTAACTTGATATTAGTCTATGTCTATTAAATCAACCAACTCTTCTCTTAGCTCATTTTCTTCCAAACTGAGGGCACATCCCTTGTTTTCCAATTCCTGCGGACATTGTATAGAATGTTCTATAGCATCTTCCTGTTACACATTCTCTTCAATTTCTTGTGCCATCCTTTGCTCTATCATATGGGAACTCACTGAGCTATCACTCATCAACATTGACTGCATCAGAGTTTCCACAGTTTCCTGTTCCTTCCCTTACTGTCTAGCTTCTGGTTTCCTGTGGAATGCTCCAAATTATCTTCATATGGCACCTCACCAATTGCTTCCTGTTCCACTGGTTTCCCCTTAATTTGGATATCCATTACTCTATCCTCTTGTGGTGCTTTCTGAATTAGATTTTCTACACTGAATCCTTCACTTTGCAGGTACTCCATGACCTCAATTTCTATTTAACTTCTCCATTACTAATCTCCTTTTCTGCTTTTCCTCTTTGTCTTTTTATTTTTTGTATTGTAAAGTTTTTCATGTCTGGATTTGTTTGTCTGTATTTCTCTTCAAATATCTTTGGTGCTGCTCTTTTTGTATTGGTTAGTTTTGCTTTCTCCTTTGCATAAATATTACACCATATTAAATCTGTTTTTCTTTCCCATGTCCATATTTCTTCTTCAGATGTTTCCTGATCTTCCTGTTTCCCCCTGCTTTGGGGACTCACTCCTTCATGCTGTGAAGTAACCTGTGTTAGACCTTTTATACCAAATCTTTCACTTCACAGGCACTCCATAACTTTGACTTCTATTTTCTTAACTTCTACTTTACTAATGTTCTTTTCAATGTTCCATCTTTGTGATATTATTTTTTATTGTGAACATTTTCATATCCAGATGACTTTGCTTGTATTTCTTTTCAAATGTTTTCTTTTTTAATGTATCCAAGTCTTTTGGATTTGTAATACTATGACAGGAATGGACCCCATTCCTAAGTCAAAGTACAATTAAAGTTCATGAAATTAGTATTGTTTCAGTCTTTGATGTCAGCCAAAAGTGCTCTTCGCAGCACCCATAACATGCCCAGTAATGACTCCTTCTGTAGTTCGTATGGAGTTACATGCATTGGTAACATATCTAAATATGACTGTAAATTATAAATGATTTTTTATAAGACCCATTGCTCCTACTAATATTGGGACTGTCTGGGTATCTTTCTTCCACATTACTCTCATTTCTGCCTGCAGATCCTGATAGTTTATGATTTTGTGTCTCTCTGTACCCAAGAAACTGTAGTCACTGGGTGTGGCAATTTCAATTATTAATGTTACTTTTGTCTTCTTTTCCTGGACCACTAAATCCGGTTTTCTAGCATCTATCTTTTGATCTGTTGGTAATGAATGATCCCATGTGATGTAGACTTCTTCATTTTCTATGATGCTTTGTGACTCATGTTTCTAGTGTTTTTCGGCCACTTTAGTACCATAATGTTTGCACAATCCCCAGTGCAACAGTCTTGCCAGATTATTATGCCTTTCAGTATATAATCTTTCTGCCATTAATATGTCGCAGCCAGCAATGAGGTGTGCAACTGTTTCCAATTTGGTTTTACAAAACCTACATTTATCTGTTTCTCCCAAATGTTCAATGGACTTTATAAACCAACATGTAAACAGCCCACTATCTTGTGCAGCCAATATTAACCTTTCATCTCTTGGTTTGAATTCGCCTCTCCTCAGTCGTGGGAGTAATATATTACAATAAGTAATATATTACTCTAATATATTACAGTTTCTAGTAACTAGTAATATAACTAGTTACTTTTTAAAAATAGTAACTAGTAATAGTAATATATTACTTTTTTTTAGTAACTAGTAACTTAAATGTCAGTTACTTTTGAGTTACTTTTGCTTAAACCAGTGGTTCTCAATGTGGGCGATATAGCCTCCTAACGAGTGATGGAAAACTTCCGGGATCCCTGTATAGTATGGATAGTATTCAGATGGTAGGAGGTAATAGACACTTTGAAATGGCAATATGGATAAAAAATTACAACATAATGTCGGCACAACTCATAGCATGTAGCATTCATAATAGATCACTAGAATCAGTCTGGAGCAAAATTTACTTCATTTTTTTAGAATTGCAAGGAAGTGAAAGCTAACAATGACCAGACTCCATCCCTGCCCTGGTACTGTGGGACTCTCACCCACTAAAACATCCCCTAACACTGGGACAATTCTAGCCTGCTAGAGATCATATCCTTACATTGCAGTATAATAAATGGCATTGGTTCTTCATACCATCAGTCGGAATCAAACCCATCGGCTGAGCACCCGATGCCCCAACCCACTGCACCAAGCAGGACTCTTCAAGTGGATCTATGATCAACCAACTTTTGTCGACAATATTTTGCTATGTTCTATTTAAAATTCTTTTCAGGTTTAAATTTTTAGTTGCTGAAAATAGACAAAACATGATAGGTTTTTATAGGTCTTGTGCTGCTGGCAGGTTTGGTTTAATTATTATCTGTGACTCTCTAGCTATAAAGACTAGTCTTCTTCTCCTATCGGCTGTGCCCATTAGGGATCACCAGAGTGGATCATCAGTCTGCACAACAAGTGGCAGTGGAGTTTTACATTGTTGAGTTGCCAGCCCAGCGCTCAACCTTCTTCAGAAGGTACATGCATGCACACGCTCATACCTAAAGCCAATTTACAATGTCTAATCCATCTGCAGCATGTCTTGGGAAAGTGAGAGGAAACCGAAACACTCTGAGGAAAGTCACTTGAACACAGAGAGTGTAGATCATAGTGTGTGTGTGTGTTGCACATTTAAAGTCACTGTAGTTCATGGACACATGCATAAAAAGTACTGAGAATGTGTAAGCAGAATGCCATTTTGTGTAAGCAGCTGGAGTGAAAGCATATATGTGTGTAGCAGTCAGTCAGCTTGTTCGTTTAAGGTTTATGTTCCAGTCATCCATTCTGATGTGTCTTTGTGTAATAAATATCCTAAATGAACACCCAAGCCTTATCATCTTATTTGAATACACGAGGTGAGTGACATGTTGTCAGAATGGGATCCAAAGTTAAAACTTCTTAAAACCATGGGGCGCGCAATTAGAAATGGAGAAATATACAAGAGTGGCTCAAACGACTTGCAAGCGACTCGTAAACAGGTCAGAAAGTATTTCCAGGTACTTAAACTCATTTAAATGATTTTTACCTCAATGAATATAAAGTAAAGCATTCTAAACCAATTACTGAATTAACAAAATGTTCAAAATTGCGACATATTGAAAAAAGTACTTGAAATAATTACGAAAACATTTGAAACAATATCTGAATCATATAAAATGTTAAAAAAGCTTTTCAAAGTATCTAAAGTGTGCAAAGTGTTGGCAGTGTGTGCTGTATTACAGTACAGTCTTCAAAGAGTACAGTTATTTCAAAGAGTCAGTTGTACAGCTGAATATAATTACAAGTACCTGGTGTGTGTTTGACACTTATTTGGCATGGCAGAGGGATTTCACAGACCTGATTCGCTTGTGTTTAATAATAATATTGCTGAAAATTGGAGAGTGTTTGAGCATGAATATGATATTTTCATACAGGCTGCTTTTTCCAATAAAGACACCCATACAAAAACATTTATTCTGCTCAATTTAGCTGGTTCAGAAGCCATTGAGAGAGAACATTCATTTGTGTATGCACCTGCTGTTTATGCAGAGAAGGGGAAAGAGTGCCATATTGTGGTACAGGCTGAAACGCGAGAAGACTCTGACTGCTTAAAATGTAAATTTAGAGAAATTTGCAACCCACAAATGACTATTACAGTGGAAATACACTATTTTATACAATAGATCAAAAGCCTGGTGAAACATTTGCAGCATATATAACTGACTTGAGAAACAAGCCAAAAATATGCAGATTTGGTGATCTGAGAGATGAGCTGATAAAAAGAGAAGCTTGTGTGCGGTGTTAATAATGATGCAGTCAGAAAGATTTTGCTTTGAGACAGTGATTTAACTTTAAGCAAAACTACAGAGATTTGGCAGATATTTGATCTTATAGAAAATTATACAAATATGCTTACAAATGATAAGAACATGTCTGCATCTTCTTCCAGCATGAATGTTGATAGTATGCAGCACACTACGGCTGACATTTGGACCCATCAGAATCGTAGTTTTTTTGGTGTCACTGCCCACTAGATCGACTGTGACACACTTCAAAGAAAGTCAGCTGCTTTGTCTTGCTGCAGATTACAGGGGTGATCTCATATCATATCATCAACTCTTGAGAGCATTCCCATCAAGTACAAGATAAATCAAAAGGTCTGTGCAACAATTACTGACAATGGCAGCAATTTTGTAAAGGCTTTCACTGCCTTCTCAGAATTTGAGAGATCTGAGATTACAAGTATTCTGTCCCAAGATGAGAAGGATGATGGTGAAGTAATTTACAACAGTGTGAATGCCGTGCTGAGTCAGTCAGGGCAACGTGAGAAGCTATTCACTGCCTCCCCCATCTGAGATGTGCAGCACCCACACATTGAAGCTAATCACCGTACAAGATGGTGAATCTGCTTGTAATGATGCACAGTATAAAAAGATCATACAAAGCACCATAACCAAATGCTATGCTGCTTAGAACAAGGCTAGTCACAGCACCCAAGCTGCTGAGGTAGCTCAAAATAAGTGTGATCTGACAATGATTATTCCCAATGTGACACAATGGAATTCCACTTTCTATATGATGGAGAAAATTCACCTCATTGTAACTCAGGGTGAAGGCTTGCTGAATGAGATATGTGAACAGATTAGAATTACCATCTTCAGGTCTGTAGAAATTACATTTGTTGCTGAGTTTGTGCAAGCAATGCAGCCCCTGGCGATGGCTCTGTACATCCTGCAGTCAGAGCTGAAAAGTTTCATGGGAATCCTGATTCCCACCATTGCATACCTGAAAAACAAGTTGTCCAGAGTCAGGCAGTCTGTAAAGTGTGTTGTGCAACTAGTTGATGCTCTTCTTAAAGGCATAGAGGCTCAATTCAATCACCTTCTGGAGTGTGAAGAGCTCATTCTGGCTAGCATCGTGCATCCACAGTTCCATTTGTGATGGATGGACAGCGAAGAGCAGAAACCCAGAGGTAAGGCTCTGCTCCTTGATGCAATGCAGAAACTGGATGAACCTGCACATGGGTCATCTGAAGCTTCTGCATTAACTGCCAAAGACAGCTTCTTCAGCTTCAAAGAGTTGATGTCAGCCAATGTCAGCATATCTTCTCAGATGGGCATCTATCTGCCTGATCCTTCCAGAGAAATATCATCTCTCAACAGTTACCCTATAGTCAAGAAGATATTTCTGAACACTAATACAGCTCTACCAGCTTAGTGCCCCTGTTAAACTGCTGTTCAGTCTTGGTGGAAAGGGCTGACTGCAAGAAGAAATAGACTCACCAATGAACACTTTGAAAAGATGCTCCTTCTTCCAGCCAGCAGAAATGTGTAGTCATTGCGAATAGTTATATAAAGTGATATTTTGGTTGATGTTGCATTAACAGTCTTGTTAGACCTATATGATATTTTCTGTAAGCATTTTGCATCCTCAGCATTAGTTTTAGCAGATTAGCCTAATGTACATTATTGAAAATTTGATGTGCTAACTTGTTATGGGTCTTGTGTTGTTGGCTGTGTGTACTTTGGTTTAAGCATTAAATTGTGACTCTCTGACTATAAAGACTAGTCTGTAGGACTTTATAAACTGTAAAATGCTATTCAGCAGTATTGTAACACTGTGAATACAACTTTAATACACTTGCATTCATGTGCAGTAAGCATGTATTCCTCACACACAAGTACTATGTGAGTAAATCTGAATAAGAGAATTGATAAACTATACTTATGTAAAAATAACTCAACAGCAACTAGTTACTTTAGTTAGTAACTAGTAATAGTAATATATTACTTTTTTAGAAAAGTAATAAGTAATAGTAACATGTTACTTTCACTTAAAAATAACTAGTAATAGTAACTTATTACTTTTATAAGTAACTAGCACAACACTGCCTCTCCTTAACCATTTGTGTTTTTGTTCCTGATCAACATGAGGTTTTTCCAGAATTTTTCTATACTTGAAATTATATTTATGCTTTATCCACATTTTTTGCCTTCTCATCTGATCCTTCACTTTATATTCTTTCTTTTGTTTTTAGTACATTCAGTTGCTGCCTGATTTTTATCTACTTCTGTTTTGATTTCCATTCCTGCTTGATGCCAATAATCTCCTGCTAGAGTAAGCAGAGAAGTCATCTTAGATTTATTCTCTTCATGTTTCAAAACTTTCACTACGTTTGGTTCTTGTGAGGTTAGCACATATGTGTGGAGTCTCACAATTGCAGATCTATACATATAATCAGTTTCAAGGAGGCTCATCCCTCCTTCAGAATGGGAAATATATAATCTTGGTATGCACTGATTTTTATAAATCATTTGGTGAGCATAAAGCATCCTTCTTGTTTTCCTATTTAATCTATCCAACATGTTTTGGGGCCAGTCAATCACTCCAAAACTGTGAGTTAGGACAAGAAAAGCAAATTGGTTTATAGCCTGAATTTTGTTCCTAGATGTTTTCAGGATTAATTTAAGTCTTCTGAAGTATTCCTTACTAAGTTTAATTCACATTTGTTCATGTTTTATTGTTGATCCTTCATCAATTCCCAAATATTTATACACTCCTTTTTGCTCAAGTTTTTTATATCACATTCTTGTTCCAAACTTATGTTTTCCTGGCATTGCAGTTTTCCTGCTTTAAAGGTTGCTTTTGCACATTTATCAAGACCAAATGACATTCTGATATCAACTAAAAAAGTTTTGGCAACTTGCAGCTGCACTTTCAGTTCCTCATCTTATGAGCTATACAGTTTTAAATCATCGACAAAGAGAAGGTTAGAAGTCTTTACACTTTGTTGTTTTCTAGGAGCCAGATTATAGCCATGGTCTAAGCTGCTGAGTAAACAGCTTAATTGATTAAGGGCAAGGCAGAATAGCAATGGTGACAAAGACTCACCCTGAAATATCCCCCTTTGAATTTTTATCCCTGGGATAATAATTTGTCCTTTATCATGGCTTAATTGCAAAGTCGTCTGTCACTGTTTCATGGTCTCTGTAATGTAGTTGATCGGTGTGGCGAGTATCATATATATTTTAAGCACTCTTTTATCTATCCCTCAGGATACTATCAAATGCTTTTTTGAAGTCAATCCATGCCATACTTAGATTCTTCCCCTTTTTACAGTTCTCCACTATGACTTTATTTAACAACAAATGATCCTTGTTCCATATGACTTTCTTTTATTGCCCTTTTGTTCTACTGCCATAATTGAGTTTTCTTCCAAATGACTATAAGTTCTGTTGGCATCAATTTCCATGTATAGTTTATGCATCATCAGAAGGCAAGTTATTGGTCTATAATTTTTAGGGTAGCTTGGAGGTTCACACTTAAGTAGGAGCATTGTTTTTGCTGTTGTTAGCCAGGTTGGTGTCTATTCATGGTACCTATATAAATTGTTCTTACTCATGGCTCTTCATGCAAAGATGTTAATACTTTTAACCAGAAGATAGGTACTGCATCTGGGCCTGGGGTTTTCCAATTAGAGGCTTTTCTTAACTTTGTTTTAATTTCTCTAGCTGTTACTTCACCCCATTTCATATTCTGTACCTTTAAACTTCTTATTCTTTCTTTTACTTCTTCTATCCATTTAGCATCTTTGTTATGTCCCACAGGATCTTAATAGATACTTCTCCAAAATGTATCTATTTCTTCTTTTTTTGTCAGGATCTCAGTTCCTTTTACCTTTTTCCCAGTTCTCTATAAAACCTTTTTGGGTCATCAATAAATTGCTTATTTTGTACTTTTCCTTTATATTTATCTTCGTATCTTCTACATTTTTTTGCCTGTGCCTGTTATTAGCGATAGTGCATGATAGATCCTGGTCTGTTCTAATATTGTGCATTGCTTTTATCACATCTATCTTTCTTATTATTTTTGTTGATCTATTCCCTCTTCTATAGTCTTCTAACAGTGACACTGCTTGTCTTAATTGCCTCATAATTTTCTCTATTTGATATTTCCATGATGGTATTTGATTTCTCCCCTTCCTTTCCTTCACTACCCTGTGTTCTTATTTTAGAACTTTATCAGTTATTAATTTAGCTGCACAGTAATATATTCCGTTTACTTCTGTTATATCACACAGGTCTCTATGAACAGTCCTAATTATAGTGTTCATTTGTTTTATCAGACTTCTATCTTTTTGGGTTTTAATAACCTTCTGCAGTCTATTTCTTTCATTGATTTTCATATATCTGTCCATGTATATTAAATCAAGCAACTCTTCTCTTAGCTCATTTTCTTACAAATTGAGGGCACATCCCTTGTTTTCCAATTCCTGCGGGCTTTCTATAGAAGGTTCTATAGCATCTTCCTCTTGACACAGTCTCATCAATCTCATCCCGTGCCGTCCGTTGCACTATCATATGGGAACTCACTGGCCTATCACTCCTCAACATTGGCTGCATCAGAGTTTCCACAGTTTCCTGTTCCTTCCCTTGCTGTCTAGCTTCAAATTAATGTTCATACTGGTTTCCTGTAAAAGGCTCCAAATTATCTTCATATGGCACCTCACCAATTGCTTCCCGTTCCACTGGTTTCCCCTTAATTTGGATGTCCATTGCTCTATCCTGTTGTGGTGCTTTCTGAATTAGATTTTCTACATTGAATCCTTCACTTTGCACATACACCATAACCTCAGTTTCTATTTCTTTAACTTCTCCATTACTAATCTCCTTTTCTACTTTTCCTCTTTGTCTTTTTATTTTTTGTATTGTAAAGTGTTTCATGTCTGGATTTCTTTGTCTGTATTTCTCTTCAAATATCTTTGGTGCTGCTCTTTTGTATTGGTTAGTTTTGCTTTTTTCTTTGCATAAATATTACACCATATTAAATCTCTTTTTCTTTCCCATGTCCATATTTCTTCTTCAGATGTTTCCTGATCTTCTGGTTTCCTCCCTGCTTTGGGGACTCACTCCATCCTGCTGTGATGTAACCTGAGTTAGACCTTCTACATCAAATCCTTCACTTCGCAAACACTCCATAACTTCAACTTAGATTTTTTTAACTTCTACTTTACTGATCCTCTTTTCTACTTTCCATCTTTGTGATATTTTTTTTTTTTTATAAAATTTTCCATATATGGATGTCTTTGCCTGTATTTCTCTTCAAATATCTTTGGGGCTGCCTTCTTTACATTGATTCATTTGGCTTTCTCCTTTGCATAAATATTGCATCATATCAAATTTATCTTTCTTTCCCATGCCCATATTTCATTTTTATACTTTTCAAATATCTCTTGGCTTTGTTATTTATATTTTTGCACTTCCTCAGATGCTTCTTTTTCCAAAGAGATCAAAATTTCTTGATCTATATACTGTTTTTCAAAAATCTGTTGTATTAACGAAAGCAAATTTTTATTTGAAGCTTGTGACAGTTTTTCCTGTGGAAGTATTTTTCTTTCCCCTAATTTCTCTCTTAATCGTTTTGTATATCTTGTGTCTGGAAATTCTGGGTTTTTTTATATAATAGTAACAATACATGATTTCTTTCTTTCTTTCGGTGTGAGTACTGTGATGGAACATGAAATCTGCACAGTGCAGCAAGGCATGCAGCTTGAAGGTCAGTATTATATACAGTGTGTGTTGCAGTATTTTCAGATTTGTTATACTGTGAGCGTATTGGTGACAGTAGTGGGCTGTTAATCCTTTCATCTCTGTCAGTCTAGATGTCCATCAGAGACCTCTACAGGTGTGGCTATGTGGCCATTTCTATATGCAATGGGCATCCAAAAAAGCTATAGAAATTGGAGCATAAAATCTGTAGGTATTTCAGTCAGAAATGCAGGTGTCCTGGGTCAGAAAAAGAGGCTTGAGGTGGGATAGTCTGCTATCCACGCTGTGGAAGAAATATGCTACTGGTGAAGAAGCAGATATTCTAGTATTGCATCTGGGAAGAAATTACCTGGCAATATGCCCCCTTGTGCATCTGAAAGGGGAAATAATGAAAAACTTGGGCAGACTGCTTACATGGTGGCCTAAGCTGCATATTATATGGTCTGATATAATACAGTTGATGCATTGGAAGGGCACATGTACTATTTAGGTCATTGATAAAATCCAAAGACTGCATAATAGCTTTATGTGGGGACAGATGAAGCTGTCCAAGGGATCTATGATTCACCATAATTTCATAAATTCTCAGCTGCCAGAGTTATACAGGTATGACCGTGTTAACCTAAGTGACAGTGGACTTGACGAATTTATGTGTCAACTGAGAGACTCTGTGTTGTTTGCCAAAACAAAGCTGCACAATTGGACTGTTTTTAAATAAATGGACTGGGAAAGCATACAAGAATTGTTTTGGTTTGACTGGCTCATTAATGTGTTTTAGTCAAGAGTGACACAATTATTCAGTCCATTCGGTAGTACATTTATGTATTTTACATTTGTTTACCGGAATAGTCTGACTGGACACATGTCCATTTACAGCGGAGGCCCGGGGAGAAAAGCTCCACATTCAGTACAGAAAAACAAATAGTTGTACAATATGATGACAATATGATCATCTATACAGAAGCAAAAAATTGACAACAGATAAAAATACAACTTTTGATACAAAAAAACAAAATTAGACACTAGATAAAAATACAACTTCAATACAAAAACAGAAATTGACACTAGATAAGCCTTATAAATAACTATAGAGACAGACAGAGACTATTTAGAAATTAATTAGTATAAGTTTAGCATGAGCTAGTATAACTATTAGAAACTTGAGTAGAAAATAAAATTCCTGATACTGTAGAAAAAATTACAGTGCGAATAATTGGATATGAAGCTATCTGGGGTGGTAGAAACAGTGATGATTATGTAATGCATGGACATAGCCAGGAATTCATTAAGTGTAATTTAAGTGAGTTTTTGAACAAAATAATAGTGGAGGCAGAAGATAAAGCAGGGGGAAGGTTATTCTAGGATTTAGCTACATTATGGGAGAATAGTGCTTTACCTGCAGTGTTGCTAGCCTTAGAGATACAAGGAGTGATTTGTTAGTGGAGCAAAGGGGACAGTTTGATTTGTAGGGTGTGAGTAGGTGACTTAGTGATGGGGTTCTATCAGGATGTCTCACAATATTGTAGGCAATGATTAGTTGATGGTAATTGAGTAGTTGGGGAAATTCTAGCCATTGTAGTTCCTTTAGTGCCTGACAGTGATGGGTTCTCAAGGTGCAGTTATTAGCGAACTTGGCAATTTTGTTGTAACATGTCAGAAGACTAGCAAGATCATGTTTTCTGATATGGGTTAGGATTGGTGCCGCATGCATTAGAGTGGACAATAGATGGGTTTGGCCTAGGAAGATTCTCGTTTTTTTTGAGAGAATGTTTTTGTGTCTGTATAGTGTTTCCATTTTTTTATGGACTTTTTATAGGTTCATAGGTTCATAGGTAAGTACTAGGCTATGTGCCCAAGGGCATTTATAAGCCTAGCCAGAATGTGCTTGCTTTCGCCACCCCCTTAGATTAGTTCCCTGTGCCTCTGTCTAGCAGAGCCATTATTTCCCTGTGCCACTGTCCAGCAGAGCCACTGCAGTGATCCCCGGGGAAAATTTTCTGCTTCCCATCCACCCGTCAAGGTTTCTCTTGAAGAGTATCAGTGAGGGGCTCTGCCTGATGTATATTGGAATCCTGTTCCAAAGCATGGGGAGTCTCTGAGGTAGGAATCTATCCCTCCAGCATGTCCTGTTTATTGTTGTGGTGAGGTTTATATCTCTAGAGCATGTAGCTCTCCGGGATTTGTTTTTTTTTTTTTAGGTGGAGCATGTCCATCAATTCTGGGTTGGACATGGCCTTGTATGTCAGGCAGAGATCACCTCTGAGTAAGCGGTATGCAAACGAGTACAGCTGGAGTTTCTTGATTCAGGCTGCATAGGGCATCTGTTTGAGGCCAGTAATCCTCTTGGTGAGGTACTTTTGTGGTCTTTCCAGCTGTTGCAGGTGTCTTGTAAAGTACATCTCAAATGGGGCATTGTATTCTATGATGGGTCTAATGAGTGATGAGTAGAGAGGCACAATAACCTCTTTTGTTCTAGATGCAAATCCTTTTGTGATTAGGTGGGCCACGTAGAAGGATTTTCTAACCACCTTGGCAATATGATTATCAAAGGAGAGATTACTATCTACTTGGGTCCCCAGATCCCTTATTACATTTTCTGTATTTAGGGGACTACCACCTATGTGGTAGTTCACGGGTACTTTATTTTTTTCCAAAGGGGATGACTATTCACTTTTTGGCATTTAGCTTGAGGCCGTGATTTTGACACCAGCTATCCATCTCAGTGAGACCCTTCTGGAGGGTGTCTGTATCAGCCAGAGAATTAATTATGGCCCCTAGTTTGCAGTCGTCTGCGAACTTGGTCAGCCATAGTCCTCCTGTTTGCCTGTACCTCTGAGAAGTATATACCAAACAGGAGGGATCCTAGGACTGAGCCCTGGGAGATGCCACTTGTAACCAGTTTAGAGTTGGACATAGAGCCTGTAACTCTCACCATGTGGGTTCTATCCATGAGCCAGTTGGCAACCCATCTCGTGACATATAGGTTTATGCTCAAGCTGGTGAGCTTGTTTATAATACTAGAATGGGGAATGGTGTCAAAAGCCTTTGCAAGGTCTAGGTAGGCTGTGTGGACCTCCTTTCCCTCGTCTAATGCCTTGGTAACTGTCTCAAAGAAGTCCACCAGGTTTAGGAGGCATGACCTGCTCTTAACAAAGCCAAACTGGTAGGGTCCAAGGTTTGGAGGTTCCCAATGTCTCTGTTAATGAGTTCCATGATGATGCGCTCCATAGCCTTGCAGACCAGGCTAGTCAGGCTTATAGGGAGATAGTTCCTGGGGTCCGTTGTGGCTCCACCTTTGTGGAGTGGGATAACTGCTGCTGTGCGCCACTCTGTGGGTACATAACCTGTAGAGAGGCTGAGTTTGAACAGTGTGTTTAGGTGAGGGGTTAGTTCATTTTGGAGCTGTTGTAAGACACAGCATGGGACACCATCCAGTCCCACTGAAGCTGTGTTTTTGGCTTTGGATAAGGCTATTTTAACCTGTGTGTCAGTGATTGAAGGGGCCCTACATTCTTCTGGTATGGTTATGGGCCGTTTAGGGGGTGAGAGGGGGGTGAAGATTGAAACCTGTCTGCCAGAATGTTGGCAATATCAGTCGGTTCAGTGTATTTTGTGCCATTCTGCACTAACTCAGAGCAGCTCTGAGAGTTTCCCACTTAGGTTCTTGACATAGCTAAAGAACGCTTTGTGGTTATCTTTGGAGTCATTGGCAATTTTTCTTTCAAAACTAGCTTTGGATGATTTAATGAGGGATCATAGTTTCTTGCTGATACTGATCAGGGGTGTCTTTCCTTCTTGAGATTTTACTCTTTTCTGTACTAGTTTCCTCCTTCTGTTGTATAGCTTGTTTATGGCAGGGGTCCACCAGACTGGTTTCATTTTCTTGGAGGAGTGAGTCTTGGTTTTACTTGAGATAGCACAATCCATGCATTCCTGCAGATGCTCATAGAGTGCCTTTGTAAAGGTTTCAGCAGCTTGGACAGCATGTCCTTTAGCATAGGGGCTGTGAACCTTTCCACCTCGGTCTTAATTAATGTGAAGTTTGCTTTTGAAAAGTTTTTCATAGTGGTTTCCTTGATTGGGGGTGGGGGCAGAATGCGGATATCCAGAGTGATTAGTCTATGGTCTGATCTAACCAGCAAGGAGTTGACCTCCGGTGTGGAACACCGGTCGCCCATGTTGGTGATGACCAGGTCCAATATGTTGTTCCCTCTGGTGGGGGTGCTGACCAGTTGATCCAGGGCATTCAAGTTTATAAATTCTAGGAAGCGTTGGGCAAGGGAGTTAGTACTTGAGTAGTTCTCCCAGTTTATGTTTGGGTAATTGAAATCACCCAGTATTAGGGTGTTTGGTAGGACCTTCATTTTTCCCAGTGTCTCCAGAAATGCGGAATGGGGGTCCTGGGTCATGGTGGGTGATCTGTAGCAAGCTACAATTTGAATTGCAGTTTTGCCTGTTTTTAGTTGCACACGGATGATCTCTGATGCATTGTGCTCCACCAATAACCTGGAGGTGTGGGTATCCTTGATGAATATGGATACACCCCCCATCTTTTGTGTTTCAGTCCTGGTTCTGTGGCTGAAAGGTATGGTAAGAGTTATAGCCTAGTAGTGCTGGGGTGCTCTCAGGAGCCTTAAACCAGGTTTCTGTTACTGCACAGATGTCGATGTTCTCCATACTGAGGAGTGCCTCGAGTGCGTGCATTTTGAGGTTTAGACTTCTGGCATTGAGTAGCATTACCCTCAGTGTTTGGTTACTTGTGCTATTTATGGTGGTGGGTTTATCTTTTGAGCCTTGCCTAAAAAAGGCACTATGGGGGAGGCAAGAGCCTTGGCCAATATTCGAAAGCCTAAGGGTGACAGGTGCAAGCCATCTCTTGTGAAGCAACGTGGCTTGTCGAGCATGTCATCCCAGGCAGACAGATACTGGATCCCCTTTGAATGACACCAGAAACTTAGCCAATTGTTGAAACTGATATTTCTTTCTTTATAATGTGGCATCATTCTTGGTGAAGGCAGGATGCTACTCAGGGTCAGGGTCATACTGGCCTTGACAACATGATCAGAGAGCTCTTCCATGTCTCTTTTCATGTAGTCCAGGGAGGTACGTCTGAGGTCATTCACACCAACATGGACAATGACAGCATTGTATTTGTACTTGTTCTGGAGTGACCTGAGTGCTTGTGTTATGTGGCAGATCCTGGCACCTGACAGGCAGCTAACTGTAACCTTCTCCTTGTCCAGCCTAGTTAGTGGGACATCAGTGTGCCTGACTATAGAGTTGCCTATTACTAGTGTGTTGGGTATGTTATTTTGCCTTAAGGGCTGTGATTGCGTGGCACACTGATTATGTAAAATATGTGTTTCATGGTTGGTGATGGGGTGTGGAGGTTGCTTGGATGTATGCTGTGGAGGTCTCTGTTGCTTTTGCAGATTTTTATTTAGAGCCTCTGAGTATGTATTCATGTGTGTTATTTGCCAATGTTGGTTTATTAGGTCTATGTGAGACTGCTGGTGTGTTGCAAGTATTAACCTTCTCCTCTTGACTGTCAGTTCCAGTCTTGGGTTGAGAGAGCTTTGCCTCCAGTTTGACTGTATAATTGCATCTCTCGCATATATTAGTGTTTGGTGGTAGGAGGAGAGGGTTGTCTGTGTACATGAGGCAGTTGTAACATTGCCTCAAAATGCCCAGATTCACCAGTTGGACTGGAGAGTACACCAGAAACTGCCCTTTGGACATGCCTGAATAGGTAGCATAAGCTGTTTTTCTGATTGGCTGGTGGGGACGAATAGATAGCCTTGTTCTTCTGGACAGTATAGGGGGGTCTAGTGCTAGGGTTAATTAGTGCTTGCTATGAGTTTTAAGCAAGTGCTTGACTGTGAAATGAATGGTTTGAGTGCTAAAGTTGAAGGTTTGTCTAGTTCTAGGGAAAAATTGAAGAGTAGATTTCGTGGAGCCGAGAATAGTTTAACTTTAGCTAACCAGCACTGCCCAGTGTGCAAAACTGCGCAAATGCGGTTTTTATAGCAGGGAAGTGAAAGAGATAGAAATTAGCCCAAAATGGCCGATAAACTGCTAACTTCTGGGCTGAAACCACTCCTCCAGGGACAGATAGGCTGCTCAAAGCTCCTCTCTCTCAGGTGAACAGAGAAACTTCCTTCTATCCAAGTAAGGTATGGGCAACACAGAAACTTGTAACACAGCACTGGATTCAGCAATAACCTGAAAACTGGACTAAACTAGTTCAGAAAGGTGGGAAACAAGTATATATATTTTTTTCAGAAAATAGAGCAGATACAATCAAAACAACACTTTAAATGCACAGAAAAGACTATTGCACTTTAGTGTGTAGCCTACAACAGTTATACAGATTATTTAAACACAAAAATGACTTAATTGATGGTTTTTGAAATGTGGACATCAAACTGCAGTTTTTTGTCAATTTCTACATGCAGGAGTTTGGTGTGATCAGAGGGGATGATGATAGTACCATTTTTGGAAGTGACTGAAAAGGATAGAGAGGTAGGAATAGATTTGTTGGGGGTGAAAATAACCAATTTAGTCTTTTTGGGATTTAGGATCAGTTGGATCTGAGTAATCCAACTTTCCACAAAGCTAAAGGAATCCTGAGTGAGTTGCTGTAACATGGTAAGTGAGGGTGCAGAGCAGATAAGAGTTGAATTGTCTGCGTACTGTATGAGTGTAGCAGGGTGGGTGGAGATATGAAGATTGTTAGTAAAAATCGAGAAAAGAAGAGGACCTAATATAGAGCCCTATGGTACACCTATGATTGTTGGGAGTAGAGCAGATAGTTTACCTTGCCATTGGACAGACTGCTGCCTATCTGACAGATAATTTTTAAACCAGGCAATAGTTGGAGGGGCAAAGGCTAGAGAGGCAAGGGTGTCTAGAAGTAGGGAGTGTGAGCCATGCCAAATGCTTTCAAGAGGTCTAAAAATATAACGGATACAAAGTTGTTGTTGTAGTTTCTGTGTTGGTTTACCAGGTTAGTAAAAGAGAGAAGAGCAGTTGCTGTGCTATGGTGTTGCTGAAAGCCATGTTGTGTGGAGGAGAAAACATTTTGTGAGTTTAGGAAATTCATTACTTGAGAATATATACATTTTTCAAGTAGTTTAGATAGAGAGGACAGAATCACACTTAGATAATAATTAGAGAAATCATAGGAATTACCACCTTTGTGAAGTGGAATAATATGTGAAACTTTCCATAGCTGAACATAACAATGTGATGTGGCTAGTCTTCATAACACTTTACATAGAAAACACAGAATGTACCCTTAGGTCTGTCTTGATTTTCATTGATACTGGGATGCAGGCAAGGAAAGCTGTGGTGCAAGTGCAGGGGTAATGAACAATACGTACCATGGTTTGTGCATTGACCTGATTAATATTTGTTTACTGCATGTCATAGTTTCAACACAGAGTGACACAAAATTGGTGTATTGCTTCCTTGAGAGCTGACAAGAATTGACTCTGCACTGCATTACATATGGTAGTTGTATACCCTGATGGATGTCGATAGCTCCCCCATTATTTTCAGGTATTTCATTATGCATGCTGCTAAATGGTGGATTATACACCATTGTCTGAAGAGCATGTAGTTGGTGTCCATCTGTTTTGTTCTTGAAAAGGTAGTCCTGAGGTAATGCATTCAGCCAGTCAACTTTTTGCATGGGCCATTCAATTTGTAGCATGTGGACTATAGTTGTCTTGAAAGCCTATCATGAGCTTCCATCAGGGCTGGCCTTTGATCAACTGGTGCCCTAGGCAAAAGGTCTCCACAGCACCCCTCAACACCACCTGGTGTCCCCATCCTAGTCTACCTACACATCCAGATTACTGGAAAAGCACCCCTGCTAGAGTGGTGCCTAGGCATATGACTAGCTGGCCTATGCCTAAGGCCGGCTATGGTTTCCATCCATGTAGCTAATCAAATGTTTTATAAGGTTGCAGATGTTGGGATGGAATTAACTCTACTGGTTACCATGTTAATAAACCATTCTGACATGAAAGCAGCATTGCAAATATCAATAATTGTTACTTTTGCTATCTAGAGCTAAATGCCATGGGTGGCAGTACAATGTCTTGATGCACTCTTGACTGCCTGTAACTTTTTTTTTTAGATTTGCATGAAAGTCAAATGTCCGTAAGTTGCATTTGGCATCACTGTATGTATTTCTCACCTATTTGCAAAGTCAATTGTACATTAAACTTTTGATGCTTACCATGACCTAATCTATGCAAAAAAAAAAATGGTGGATCCCTACCTATGTACTGACTTTTGTCACATGTTTCATCAGATCACACATGGCATGGGTTACTGTGCCTTTTTAAATTTGGCATGGTTTTGCATGGTTTTAAATTGGGTAATGTATGCATCTCTATTTTGTTACTGGATTGTTGTCATGTTATAGGGAACAATATTTTGATTTCTGCATTTCACAGAATTATTCGACATGATGTTCAGGATGAATATGCACAGTCCAGTACACTTCAGTTTTGAACCCGAATATACACCTGGAGAAAAAAGTCCAAAACGTCAACATGGAAGCAGTGATGTAGAAACAGATGAAGTGAATACCGAGAACATGAGTTGGTGCACGTGTCAAAAGTGTGTTGTAATGACCACCCCCTATGAATGCTATTGCTATGTATTGTCCCATCGAGCACTTGCCAAAATTGCACAGGTTGTGAATGGCATGTCTAACCCCTGTTGTGCTAGAATTGATTCTGTGGGCAATGTACTACTTTAGAAGGGGATTACACGACATACAGTGGACCAGTAGGTAAGGGATCAATATGGAATTTGCATGAGGGTTGATGTTGTGTTACTACCTGGAAACACACTATGATTGAACACAACGAATTAACTAAATGCCAAGGTATCACCAATAAGTGAACAAAATCATCCGTACATTTGTTAAAAAAGAAACAATTTATTGCATAATAAAGATATGTTAAGCACTTTCACCCACTGCAATGTGGGCTTCTTCAGAACATTGCAACTTGAAACACTACGGCTTAAATTTAAAAGTTGGTGCCAAACATTTTTCCTTAAAGCTGTATACACGTACAATTCCTACTTCAACAACACAGTGTATCCATTTGTATATGCTCTTTATTAGCACTCAATAACTCAAAATATACTAAATTACATAAAACTTACTTATAAAATTACTTAAAAAAATTACTTAAAAAATTACTGCTATCATTATTGAACATTACCATATGAACTGTATTAAATTAATACTGTAATGATATAATACCAAAATCACTGTTCAGTATATAAGTCAATACTGAATGAACGATGTGTACTTGTAACAGTACAACATATGCACATATAATTATTTATATCACTATAATACTATACTTCCTTTAGAATCTATTAAAATCTGTAAACATTTTTTTACATACACATATATTGCCTGACTTAATAATCAAATTTTACAAACATGTCAAAACATTGTCCTACTGTATAAATACAGAATGAGACTACCTATGTCTATTGATATTAATCAACACAGTGCCCCTTAATGTATACCTATTTCATCTCCAATATAGGTTTACAAGAAATATGGTCATTAAGACCTGGTGGTGTGGCCGCATCCAAGAACAGTTGCCACCACACTTCCTTGAACCCCAGTAGGGTTTTGAAATCTCCTCCCCTGGTATCCATTTTAATAATGTCTAATATAGAAAATCTAAAATCATGTGTCTCACCTACCCTCTCTATATGTCTATATAAGGTACTGTTAGTGTCCTTCCTTCTACTACTATATATATGGTCATATATGCGCTTTCTAAAACATCTCTCTGTTTTTCCTATACAATAACACGCACATTTAGTGCACTACACCATATAAATAAGCATCTTTGTGTTGCAATTACTATATCTGAATCTCACTGTAATGCGTGACCTGTTCTGTATTTTGATTTTTTCTTTTTCTAAAATATACACACATTGGTTACAAGCCCCACATTTGTTAGTGTACTTCTTGTTTACTTTATTAGCTTCCATCACTGCTGATGTTCGATTATGTTGTTCCAAATAACTTTTAATATTTCTTCCCATCTTATACACAAATCTTGGATTTTCTCCAATGATGTCTGTTAGGGCTTGATCCCCCAACATCAAGTTCCAATATTTTGTTAATATATTTTTCATTTGTCCTACCTCTGGGTTGTATCTGAGAATACATGATCTCTGATGTTGCACATTATCTTGATCATCATTTCTTCCTTGATTTCGAGTAAAGCTGCTAGCATTCCATGACCCAAAAAGGGGTTTATACTTAAATCCCCATTCCTGTATAATGTACTGACCAACATTATTCATCATATCCAGCATGTAACCCCTCTCCTTAAACAGGCTGGTTATAAATTATATGTCCTCAACCATTTCTGTATAATGGGAAGTCATGCATGCAGCACATATACATTGCCCTTTAAAAATATTATATTTTACCTTTTCAAAATGGCAACTACTATATTCAAGGTAGTCATTAGAAAATGTGCTTTCACGATGGATGTGCGATTTGAAGCCCCCTTCTTGACTGTAAATATAAGTATCTAGGTATACTATGCCTTCATAACCAGAAGAGTGTGCAAATTTCAGAAATTCACTACTGTTGCTTAGAAAGCTAATGAAACACTCAAAATTCTCAATGCTATCATCCCATATGATGTAAATATCATCCAAAAACCTAGAATAGTGCTTGACACTTCTAAAATATTCACTGGGAAACAAAATGGTGTCTTCCCAATCTAACATGACCAGGTTCGCAAATATGGGAGCACAAGCTGCTCCCATAGCGACCCCTCTGGTCTGAAGGAAATGTTCACCCTCAAAATATATAAAATTGTCAAGCACTATAGACATACATTCCATGATCAAGCATATAGTATCCCAATCCAAATTTGTATGTTTTCTGATGCTATTGCACAATGCATCCAATCCTGCTTGTTTTGGAATGCAAGAAAAAAGATCAACAACATCAATAGTTACAAACATAAAGCCTTCTTTCCATTCATCAATAGGATATTTACTTAAAAACTCCCATGCGTCCTTCACCATAAGGGGTATCTTATTATATATGTGTTTTAACCACATATCAATAACTTTACCCATAGGGAATGTTTTGTAATTCTTCCATCTGTATAAAATTCTTCTATAAATGAATCAATTCGTTGATAAGCTATATTAATCTCATTAACTGAGATGGATTCATAATTTCCTGATAGATGGAGAATACCATACATTTTTTTAGTATATTCAATAGTGTTATAAATGACAACCCCTCCCCCTTTATCCGGCTTCATCACTCGTATATTTGTGTCCCTTTGAAGAGCTTTAAGAATGTTGACTTCACATTCCATTAAATTGCCTACTGTTTTTTCTCCTTTATTTTGTAATATAATTGATATATTTCCCTCGTCACTATTTTTTCATATATATCTACATATGGATGGCTGGGAGGTATAAAAGTACTTTTATTCTTTATTACAGTCTCTGCTGTTTTCTTGTAGGGTATCCTAATTTTATCTTTGAACATAATGGCCAGATTTATTTTCCTTACAAACTTCTTAATTTCACACAAGCAGTCTACCAAATCAAATAGGGGGGTTGGTACATACTTCATTCCTTTAGATAACAACTTGAAGTGTGAAGTACACACCGGTAAACTGGAATAGTTATACATTTTAAAATTATTACAAGTGTATGTATTCCTATTGACTGTGATACTGCTATCTTGCTGGAAGTTACCATGTTTTCTGTTTAATTCCATCTTTTCCCTTCCCCCAGTAGTGGCTTTTCTGCTTTGTTTTTTTGTAATACTGATTCTGTGGTCTGTCCATTTGTTCCTTGTACCCATATGGTCATCCTTGTTGTTCCACATCCCTCTGAAAATGTGATCCACCATCCTTATAATACATAGTATCCTGAAAAGTTCTTACTGTATATTCTCTACTAAAAACTTTATTTTGGTCAGCATGTGTTTTATCAAATTTCTCTCTATCCCACATGTATGCCTGACCCTTGTTATATTGTTCACCATCTCTTATAATCTTATAATCTTCTTTTGCTTCCTTTCTTTTGCTTCCTGAAATCCTGTCAGCTGAAAATGAAGTGGGTAGAAGACCTTACCTTGCACATCCTGGCCGTTAATTTTTCAACCACCACCAGTTATGTGGATTACAGCTTCCTCAGCTGGAGGAATGCATGTGGTAACTTCCTGTAAGGCTGTCACACCTAAATGAATAATTTGTGCTAACACATTGGTGGTTCAATACAGAATGGTGTAAGATGAAGGCACAGTAGAACTTTGTGATATTAGTGTAATTAAGTGTGGAAAGCATAATCCTTAATTCTGATTCTTGTGATATTGAAAATGTGTATGTTCTTGGCCAATGTTTGGAGCACTTTGCCCACACAAACGTGTGTTATACTACATACTGTTCTGTAGGAATAGCAACATTTTGGGGTCTGGTACTTGTGATGAATGTATGTTGAGGTGGAAGTTGCTAAATAAGATATTGTCATTTGACAGGTTGTACCACATGGGTGTATACTGGGTGTATGTGTTATGGATTTTCAACAACTGAAGACTGGGACGTGGGAAAAGACTTGTCATTCCAGCATGTGTAGTATTCTGTATACTTCAACAATTTCCTGCAGACGACAACAAATATGTTGGCTTCCTGCCATTTGAAGGGATATGGGTATACCCTGAGTAACTGTTGACATACATATGTGTAATGCAACTGGAATGACTATTCAGTATCTCTAATGGACAACAGATCATTCTGATTCATTGTTATAAGCATGTATTAAAGTGTAACATGTCATCTGTTTCAATGTTTGCAACATGGAAATAAAAGTTGTAATGCTTGTGCAATTGTTTTGTCTTCCCATTATTTGGTGCAGATTGTGTCAATGAGAGATCCAGTAGAATGATAATTATGGATTTGTCATATATGTTAGTAAATATTCACTCTGGGTGTATAGCACGTATTGCATGCAGACTTGCAATGGAGTAGTGAAACTTTTGTTAAACAATGATTTCTACATTGCAGGACATGCTACTGAAAGATGTGCATTTTCAACAATGTGTAGTATGATCAATGGCATTATACACAATAAAGCCAGTGCTGGTCCTGGCATATATCCATGTTACATACCTAGCTCTGGGTAATAATGCGTTATCAGACAGTGTGTCTGTGTCATGACTGTACTGGAATGAGTTGAGACTTTGCACTTGTGTAGAAGATGTCTTCCTAAGTATGTAGCTGCATTGAGTCACTGTTTTTCCACTGATGGGAATAGCAAATGGCTGTGTCCATTTCCATATGGTTGCATTGCACAACACATTTACTCTCCACATAATTGAGACCCCTGACAATATACTGGACTATGATCAACACTTGTAAGAAAAGAGAACATTTTCACTTTGTATCCGAATCAGGCACAAGGCATGACTGGTGTGATGTCATTGGTACATCCGTAGGTTCATTGTATGATGACATGACACTACAGTGCTCAACATTTATTGGCCATTGTGAGGGATAATGGCAGGTATCAAAAGATCATAATCATCCACTACTGTTAACTTGTCTGTGATATATTATATGACTGCACACATAAAGGTCACACAAGGCTGTAAGTTCACGGAGGTGATGTAATGCAGACACACTGTATACTCTGAATTGTTTAACAAATCAGGGTTGAAGTGATATGGTGTCTGTGAGTGCCTTGTAATGGAAAGTTAAGGCTGGAACAAACATTGGGACTTAGAGTACAAACCAGTAAAAAATTGCCAGGGCATTTAGTTACTGTCTCATTAAGACCAAATTACTGACGTCAGCTTAGTGCAGCTGGTACTGCTAAGGCAGGATTAGTGAAGGTAGCTTAATGCAACTTATGCCTTTGAAGGGATTGTTTTCAAGAAAGAGTGATACAAAGTAGACAGGCACACACACACACACACACACACACACACACACACACACACACACACACACACACACACACACACACACACACACACACACACACACACACACACACACACACACACACACACACATAAGCACACACACGCACACACACACACACACACGCACACACACACACACACACACACACACACACACACACACACACACACACACACACACACACACACACACACACACACACACTGACACACCCGCAACCAGTATTGGTTTGTAATATTTTATCTAGACATTCTGGCGAGCGTATGGCTGGGTATATTCCACAGAAGTGTTGTACAGCCAAAGTAGATCTTCATTGTCAAGGTCCTGTGAAGGTGTAGTCAATGCCACTGCAGTTTTTGGTAGAAATGTGCACATATGTAAATGATTTGCTATTTCTATGTAGAGACATAGGAACCAGTCAAACATGGGCATTTGTTGCACTGGAGCACTGATACTTATAATCTGGATGAAATGCTTTGATGCAGAAAATATTTACAGTGTTTTAGAAGAGATTTGGGTGAAACATATTGCAAGCAATAACTGCATGTATTTTTTTCAGGTTCCTCACTATTATCTACAAGGATTTGACACAATGCCACAGTGTTTGGCTTATGGCTGACAAACAAGACAAGGTCACATGCCTGGAGGCATGTCATTTCACAGATTTCCCCACAATGCACAGAAGTGCACAGTGTGGGTACGCTGATGTGGAATCGATGTTGGTGACATTCGAAAATTTGTAAAGGAGGAGATAGTTAGCAACCCACCAAAAGCATTATTTGTATTCCCGTCACTTTGAAGAAGACATGTTTGAGTTCGATTACTGCTTTGAATTGATGCCAGAAAACATGAAACCATGTAGACCTCATTGTATATTTAAGGCCAGTGCTTTACCAACACTGTTTGACTTTGCTCTAAATCGAAGAAGGAATACTTCAGTGCAATGTATTGAAAGGAACATGCGAAGAAAGGTATGTCTATTTGTAGAGTGAAAACTGCTATGAAGTGATGTCAGGACAGTACTGTTGTAATAGCAACATTGGGAAAACAATGTTATAAAGCACTAACCAGTAGCCGGGTTGTATATAAGCACTGTAAGGTTGATGCTGATTGTCATTAACAGACTCAAGTTGGTGTAAAATACCATAGCATTACCTGTAGCCTTAAGTTAGGTGGAGATCCAAAGAAGGTTGTTAAGGATATGATGCTAGTTGTGCTGCATCAGTGGTGTGCAGAAACCTTACTGTTGTAAATGCATGTGCAACTGCATAGTACATCACTGGGTCAATTTATGGTTACAGTGTAGTACATGAAGTTTTTTTCCTCTATTTTCCAGCTTGTGGAGGACCTGCTGTCAGAAGTACAGCCTGTACAAGAGCATTTGGAGGACCCACCCAGCTGCAGCAATATGCAGGTAAATCAAATGGGTTGCATCAGGCAAAAGTACATGGGAAAGGATACTATGCACTTCTTTTTTCAATTCTTGCACAATGGTGTACAATTAAGACTATTACAATGCATAATATTTCCATTTGTAATGAGATGATGGAGTGCAATTTCAAGAGTAGATGAAAATCGAACAATACATATGTGACTGATTCCTGCAGTAGAGTTGACTAACAGTTGTTCTGCATCTGAGTGACTAATATTTACTCAGCACACAGGGGTGGAGGTAAGAGTAGTGTAATCGCAGTACGGTGGGCATTTCCATAATGGATGTTGTTATCAACACACACACTTTGGTTAAACAAGAAAAATATAAAAGTTAAGGGCTGTGAGTCCTCTTAATGCAACACATTCTTGGAATGTAATTTTTCAGTAGAGATGATTGAAAGAGAGCAACTAAATGGAGGGTCTGTATGACTGGAACTGTGTAAAGAGGTCATTCACAACAAATCCTTATTCCAAAGAGAAATTTCCATGAGTCCATGTTCAAATTGCCCCTACTTTTATAAATATTCACCTATGGTCCCCTATGGTCTCCTGGTGAAAAGAGACTATTCGAGTAGTGGGTACTGCCACATTCAACAAAAGACAAGGGTATGTATACATAAATGGATAGAGAGATGCATAAATCATTGTATAATTCTTATTTCTTCTCTATTTGACTTAATAGCAGCATTCATTGATTATGGAGCTGGATCATCCTCAGAGCACAGAGATGGATGTTACACAGCTGAAGACAAATGTGTGCGCAGATTCAGGCATTCCACCTATCTATGTAAGTGATATCTACTAATTAGTGCATCAGTAACATAGCACATGACATGCACATGGTATCAGTGTGCACTGATTGCTTTGTGGTGTGATTAAGTTATAACTAACCATAGACTGTTTTGCGATTGGTAGTGCACTTTTGGATTACATGCCTTGGCACTTGGGGGCAGCAGTGTAGCACTTTGTTGATGCTCGGCTTGTTAAAGAATTCAGAAGAAACAGTATGGTGAAACTTGCAATGGAATTGGCAGGGAAGAGTGTGCAGAGTAGCTGCAAGTTTTGTGCTTTATTTACATAACCAATTTGCAATGTGCCTATTTGTTGTAAATGTTTTGCTGACAGGCCACAATGTCAGTCTGAGGTCATGGCAGAGCATCATAAGGCAGGACAAGTAGATATTGTTATTCTGGTATGATGCGCAACCAGGAGTGATGGGATTTACTGACTGACCCCGTTTTTGTGAAAGACTGACATTACAGAATTGTAATATCAATCTTAGTTTTTTGTGATTTATTTGTAAATGGGTACCATAGCACAAGCTTTACAGCCATGAAGGGGACACAACTTATTGTCAGACAAAAGTAGTTCTAACCACAATTTTGATGAGTCAGTGTGACATACACTAAGGCAATGAAATTTTTTTTTTTAAAGCACAAAAGTAAAAGGCTTTCTAACTGCACGGATGTACAGTGTATGCTAAGTGTTATGCATGCAAAGAACTTTGGAGATATACTACTAAGGATGCCTATATTTTGGATTCTAAACAGGTGGAGATGGAACTTGTACCAATCTGCACAGCAGCCATTTTGGACAACATCGAGGTAACAAGTAGCACATTCACAAAACCAAGTAAGATGAAGAACAAGTCCTGTCAGACCAACAAAATGTGTAATGCATGCAGTGTTGCAACACTGGCAAACATACCTGATACTAGTAATAACACCACAAAAGGTAAGTTTACAGAAAGCCATGATGTTGCTATTCAATTCTCAGAAATAATAGTACCATTCATAGATCACAATTACAGTAAGGTGTCAAAATGCTTACAGAAGAGAAATGAATTGCAGACAAGCACAGAAGAGGACATAGGTCATAAGTCATCATAATAATACTGTAAAGAGCAATAGTAATCATCATTCAATGGTACAGTCTAGCATTGAACCAATGCAGGTCCAAGAGCAAAATGGTGAGAGTAGTAACACCAGTACTGAAGATTGTATGTCTGAAGGAAGTACAGAAAATGAGACTGCTGAGATTCAGGAAGACCCAGACAGGTGTGAATCATCATTAAGCATGTCTCAGTCTGATGTGGATGAATCATTTCAAGAACTTTAAGAGGAGGAGATTATTGTTGGACAAAAACATTTATTGCTTTTGACAGGTGCCTTGATAAATTGTTGATGAAGCTGATATGCCCTGTGTGCAGGACACCAGCTTGTGAAATTGAGAAAAAGGCCATACTTGGTACTTTTGTTTGTGTTTTTGTTGTGTGAAAGTGCCCTGTTTTAATGGACATGAAATTGTAAGTTGGGAAAACCAACCACTGCTTGGTCAAATGCCGGCAGGAAACCTAATGAGTGCAGCCACAGTACTGTTCAACGGACGTATATACGCACACATATCAAGGTTCTGTGCCTATCTTGGTCTAGAATTCATTGGAAAGACCACATACTATGAAATACAGAGTCAATATCTTTTCCCAATTGTGCAATTCCATTGGCATGAGCATCAGAAGCAGCTGTTGAAGGACGTTGAAGGGAGATTGATATGGTTAAGTAGAGACAGACGCTGTAACAGCCCAGGATTTTTGGCTAAGTAATGTACCTACAGTATGATGGATTTAGACACAAGATACATACTAGATTTTGCAGTGCAGCAGGTTTGTGAAGGGGTGGCATCAATGGGACTGAAGAGGATCAGTTTTGAAAGGTGCATAAGAAATTTAATTACTAAGGATGTGTCTATTGGTGTAGTAGTGACAGATAGGCATTGAGGTATAGCATCAGTAATGCATAGTGAATTTATTCAGCTAGAATATCAGTTTGACATTTGGCACATGTGCAAAAGTATTTGTAAAAAATGATGTTGGCTGCCAAACAGAAAGGACAAGAGGATTTAATGCCATGGTGTCACAGTGTTTGTAATCACTTGTGGTGGTGTACAGCAACGTTTGAGGGGGATCCAGTATTACTTGTGGAGTTGTGGAGAAATGGTTGTCTCTGTCATTTCATGTGATTGACCAACATAGCTAGGGGGGCTAAAAAATATGTAAAATGCCCACACAAAGTATCAGTTCCTTGAGGGAGTGATTAAAAAATAGCTAGAAGAAGGAGAGGAATGCCACAGTGCACTGCAGAAGATTGTAAGTAACCCATTGCTTCTAAAAGATCTGAAGCAGACTACAACGTTTTGTCATACTGGCAATCTGGAGGTATTCCATGGAATACTGTTCTGTTACTGTCTAAAGTTAGAGCACTTCAGCTATGGAGGCATGAAAGCAAGAACAATGTTAGCTATTGTGGACCACAATGCAAATCAAAATAGGGACCATTTAGTCATCAGGTGCACCTCTAGTCGCTCCGGGACAATAGGTGAAAAGAGATACAGAATAGTGTATCCAGGCAAAGCAGGAGTGGATAGCAAAGCCTATATCTGAAGGCAGGAAGTATGACTACATTTATGATCTCATGATGAATGTAGTGTCTGCCAAGACAGGTAGACTGAGTGTGGAGTCAATGGAAGTACAACTGCCAAGAAACATAATTAGATCTGAGCGGCCTGAGAAAAATACTGTCATTTCGCAGTTACTGTCATGCTTTGCTTCGCCAGTAAGTAGTCAGGTACACATAAAAGACTGTACAGGTAAGAGTACGTGGTAAATCACTGTTGAGTAATGTAGAAAATAAGGAGAAGTTGCCCGACATGTGCGGAGGTTAAAGGAGCTGAAATTCTAAGCAGTGAAATTGTTATTAGATATTAAGCAAGAAACAGTGTCAGATAATCTGCAAGACTTCGACAGCAGTGACCAATCTGATTACTCTCATTCCGTAAAAGAAAAAGTGTAGGTAGAAACATTACTAGTGACAAGTTGTGAAATTGTCGACTACGGCAAGTTTTTTCATATTTCCTTTGAAAGTGACACAATTATTTATAAACAATTACAGACAGTGATGTGAACTCCTTTACGAAAATGAAATGTAACTGTCAGTGTTTAACTTCAAACTCAATGTGTTAAAAAAAAATAAATGCAGAATACATGTGTGCACAGTATTACTCAGGATTAAAAGGTTTTGCACATGCATGTGTTCTTTCATTTCAATAATGGTAGTGTTTACAATTAAAGAAAATTATACTTAAAAAAAAAGTGTGAGGCATGATATGCAAATTGCAATTTGTAGCACCATTAAGGACCCAACCATTATCAAGTGTTTCAGCTCAGCAATGGTACAGCTGACAACTTTACAGAACTTAAAATATTGCAGACTATTCAAAGAATAACACAGATGAAAAAAAAAAAACATTACATGAGTATCCTGCATTTACACTAACACTGTTGTCACTTCACCCTCAGGACTGCACAAATGATGATTTATATTTCTGAAGGAAAAATTTGGTTTATATGACATAATGAAATAATCTGATGTGCAGTACAGAATATTAAATCATTTATAATATGTCATAGTTAAACTGAGGAAACATTGTATAGCAAAAACAACATCTGATACATTTTCTTTTCTAGTGCAGGGTATGAACTCGTGTTAAATGCAAGATTAGAGTTTTAATACATACCAAAATAATTCTAACCACTGCAAATATATAAAACAAACACCAAATATTTAAAAAACGTCACTGATTTCCAAAAAAACACAAGGGGCAGTCCAAAGAGAAATGAATAAGTGCTTTCATTTCTTTATTTTTATTTTAATAAGGTAGACTTATACAGTAATGCTGATAAGACTAACACAGTAAGTTTTAGCAGCTCCATATAATCAACAGTAATTTTAATTATATTTGTTTCTTTAATAAAGAATTGGTAACATTTTAAGTATTGTGATTGGTTGCCAAAGGCTTTAAAATTATAGTGTTTTTTAACTGACAGGAATATGATGAAGTTCCATATAAATAAAGGAACAAAAGTGCTTATTCATTTCACTTTGGACTGGCACTTGTGGTTTTTGAATATCCGTGAGCTGTTTAAATATTTAGATTTTATTACATGGAATTTGACAAATTCCAAGGAGTCAAATACTGAAATAACACTTTTTATTAAATTTATCATTTCAGCAGATTCAGTATGTGCATACTTAAAGTACATTCTTTAAACAAAATTTATTGTGTAAAACAGTCAAAAATGTAAATAATAATCCTTATATGATGCCTTATAACATCATTGAAATGGTATAAGTGAGCAGTCAGGCATAACTTTTACAAACAATAATATGAACATCTGTTCTGAAATAAAAATGTATTTAAAGACAAAAGGGAATGTCTGTTGAACAGCATCAGTAGACCATACATCACACACAGCATAATCACCACATGGCACTGCATGCATCACTTGTACTCCATGTGTTTTTTATAAGAAAGGAAGCACTAACCTGAATAGTATGGTCCATAATTTTGAATTAGATGCTCCATTTTTACCTGCACAGCCTTATGCCATGCACATACCTGCTGCATGGGGTCCCTTACTACTGCTGCCAGCTGGCCATCATTAATCCAAGTAGAACTTGAACTAGGAAGTGCATTGACAGCATGGGTCACTTCTCCACCAGGTGCATAATCACATTATGCAGAATGCAATGTGCAATAAACTTCCTGCATGGAGTATCTGAATCATACTGAAGGGCACCCCCAGACTCATTCAGGTATCTGAAAAAGGATTTTCAACATGCCTAAAACTAACTTGATTATAACAAAAGTCTGGGACTGGGCTGTATTAAAATGAACTTCCACAGCTCCACTTGGATTTCTGACTGACGTCTTGAGCCATGGCTTTGGTGGATATCCTGCATCACCTGAAAAAACAGAACAAAAAAAGAGAAAAGGTGGAAGACAAAACAAAGGAAAAGTAATTTAGTATTAAGCAATACATTTTACTATGAATAACTAATTAAATGATAAAAATGAAATTTTCCACATACCAACACTGTGACCATTGGATATTGTGAAGATAAGTGAAGGCTGCCAGCCTAGCCAGATAGAATTTTGTAGATAATTCTGTCATTTGTAAATATTAATGTAAGCCACAGGATTGTTTTCGTAAATGTGAAAATACTGCATTGAATATTGAACTGCAAAAATGTAACAGTGCACTCTGCTGTAAGAAAGCTAAGTCAAGCATTTTATGACTGTCTTTGATGTCAACATTTGGAGCCGATATGTCTAGAGGGAGGCATCCTGCCTATTGTTTTAAGACCAGAGTTAATGGCTAGAATTTTCATCTATAAATGTCCTTTATTGCTCTGGTTTCTGACCAGGTGTAAAGAATGTAAATATAGTTTCTGTTAGCCTGGGAACACCAGAGAAGTGTGAAAAATGATATAATGTGAAGCAGCTCTATGTTATCAGTTTAAAGAGAGAGAATCAGAGAGCTCAGAATATTTTGTCTTGAGAACATCCAACATCACCAGCATAGCTTTGCTCTGTATTTAAGTTCATTTTAGAACTGCTTTTCTCTTAGATATAGCTAGGAAATAGGAAGATTAGACTAGTTTGCTTTTCTGTGATGTCAAAACTTTTGCTACTGTATTATTTTAAGTATTTCTCTGTGATCTCTGAACTCATGAGTAGCACTGTGTAGTAAGAAGTATTGTCTTGTGTTTTTATTATTTATTATTAAATATTTTTAAACCTTTTAACTGTGGCTGTTTTATGTAGAGTTAATTTAACCTCTAATAGCACATTGCATGTATAGTGATGCTGTACCACGTCACTCCAAATAAGTCTTGACTGTTAGGTCACACTTACCATTTGGATAATAATGTTTGTCTTTTCGACTTTTCCCGGTTAGGGGTCACCACAGTGGAACTCCAGTCCGCTAATGATTGGCAGTAGATTTTTATGGTGCCGAGTTGCCGGCCCGATGTCCAACCTTCAGCGAAGGCACGCACATTCATGCATGTCTTTCGAATGCCACTCGACCATGGGTAGGACATGCAGACTCCATACAGAAGGCACTCCAGCCGAGAATCGAACAGGATAACCTCTTGCTGTGAGGCAAGAATGCTACCGCTGCACCACCGTGGCTTACCATTTGGATAATAATATTACACAGTAATAATTGGACACCCTTTTAAGGACCTTTGAGTAGCTGATATTAGTGGGTGGTGGCAGCTGGTACTACCTTTTAGATTGGGCAGAAAAGGGGCACAGCTGGAGAACCTGTGCCAGCTTTCCCCAGGAGTGTCTCTGTGGTTGTATATAACTCTTATCTCAAAGTGTGTGTATGTCAGCTACTTGGGCATGGACACAAAGCACTGGTTGGACAGAGTGGGCGCTGGAGGTTTTAGCTTGCCCGCTAAGTTGAAATCTGGACCCTATAGCTGTGCCAGTGGAGAGTCTTATTTGGGACCTGGAGAGAAAGGGAGAGACCAGCCCCAGACTGACTGTGATCTCTGTCTGCTCTTAAGGGAACTTGCACTTTACTGTGTGTGTATTTATTATCCTTTCCCTATATGGATGCCCCTAACTGGTGTTAGTGGTGAGGACTGAGGCTCCTTGAATGCAGGCCAGTGCGTGGGTATCACAGGTATCCTACCATGCAGAAAGAGATGGTAAGGTGAGCTAGTGTGCCAGATATGAGAATCATGTTCACTGCCAGAATGCTGAGCACACACTGGTGATGTATCCCCATGCATCACACCTGGCATTTGAGAGAATGGTAGCCCTTCTTCTTGTGATACCAGTCCCCCTATAGACCAGAGGGGGCCTTAACTGCAACATGGGTACAATCTATTGCACCAAGGTCTTCATGGAAACATGCCACCCTATAAAAGACATACATAATCCAGACTCAGCCCAGAGGTGATACTGGGAAATAGATGTACTGATCTACATGTGCCAAGAGTGTGTCTAGGAATTGCTGAAGCACCCTTGAGGCAGAAGCCCGAAAAATACCCAACATGGCCCCAGTCTGTATCTGGAAGGTCCAAGCGGCATGGATTGTGGGGTTACACTTCGCATCCACAGGGATAGGAAGACTACACATTTATTGATCTATTTTATTGATTTATTTGCATTTGTTTATCGGTATGGTCCACTGGGCCAGAAGTGCCCATTTTCAGTGGAGGCCCGGGGAGAAAAGTTTCACATTTAAGACAGAACACATATAATACAGAAGTTATATTAATAAAGACATTTAGTACATATTATTAGCAGCTTTTACAATTAGTGAAACAGTACATACAGTAAACATACTCGTATCTAAGACAGTACACAAACAGTACAGAGTATATAAATGTAAACATTCCATTCATATAGTTTTTAGCTTACATAAATGTATGTAGAACACATCCCTCCAGCATCTATATGGGGACCATACATGCTCACTTAGACCCTTACAATATCTCTGTTTACTCTGAACCTACAAAATATTTCCTAATTATCAAAATGGTGATGAGTTATTGTCTATATCTTTGCCTTCTTAGCAGAGAAGAGCACTAGGAGTCTGCAGTTTTGGATCAGACAAGACAAGTGGCTCACAACAGGCAATAGCAACGCTGGCAACAGAAAAAGGAAAGAGCATCTTCAATGATTACAAAGTTAACAGAAAAGGCACGAAATGCTTCAAAATCTGACTATGAACTGCAAACAGGTGGGAGGACTTACTAGCATAAGAGTTTTTATCTCTCATTTTCATCTCATTACAACTTCATATGCATACGTTTATTCATGGTGATCATGAATTAGTATACACGGTCTCTATGAATCCCAACAGTACTGTGCTTATGCACGAACAGCTCCAATTGCCTTAATGCTTTTGTGTAATGACTATGGATACCACCCTATAGCTCAAAAATGTGAAATACCCCCACTCTTGTACTACCCATATTATGCATATGAAGGGGAGTATGATAACCCTTTAACCCCCTGCTTATTTTTAATAAATATGAATAAAAAAAAAATCAAATAGCACAAACAGTAAACAACCCATTTAACTCTAGTTATGCTTGTTTTAATGCTCAGCTTCTTTACTTTATGGTATTTTGTACTACAGCAAGTTCAGATTATACATTTATTTAATTAGCAGTGCCAAGGTATGTTTTCTATTGTATTCTTTACTTAAATGGAATGTAAGCAGTATTGGGGGTCCCTGCCTCTCCTTAACCCCCCCACATATGCTTATGATTGAGAAGTTTTAATTAAAGAATAAATAACACAAACAATAAGCACCTTAACACCCACTGACGTTTATTTTTGATACTCTTGTTTCTTTACTTCCTAGTGTGTCCGTCTGTATAGTTATAAGTGACAATGCGCGCTTCTCAGCAGGATTCCTTACTTTCTAGTACTTCTTGAGGGGAAATTGCTTGCACTGACAATTTGTGCATTGCTATAATTTTGGACTGACAATCATGTCTGTCAGGCACAGAAACCACACCCTAACATGCACAAGAAACTGATAGTTCTTTGATAAATCATCATTTTGTACTTTTTGCTGTTCAAAAAGTGCATATTGTTTCATTAGCTTTTAAGTGAATTAGAATAATATTTAAAAATTGTCCCTGATTTGGGACTTAGTCTCCCTATTATTTTTAGCTTTGTCTGGAGCAAAGAAGTCAAGATGTATGATAGGCAAAGCATTATTTTATGAGCTTGCATCTCTAAATTCTATGGCAGATTGCAAGAAGCTGACACCATGTTCGCTGCTGACTACTGATAGAATATATGTAACTACCATAACTGACTTGTCCCAGTGAATTATTTGTTGGCTCAGGGATTCTCTTTGTTTGGTAGAAGGGTTCATTTGCTTCTAATGCAGTCTCCTACATTTAAACTGATTTTTTAGATTTAAATAGTCCTTCAGTCCTTTAGCTTATTCAGGTAAATTTGTACTTTTTATCCAGTATTATCCACTAGGCACAAGTGGATATGTGATGCACAATGGATATAGAGTACCCTTGTGACTTGAGCACAAGTTGTGCAACAGCCCGTTTCTGAGCCCCAGAATGTGTAGCAGCCCCAGTTTCTGAGCCCCAGAATGTGTAACAACCCTTGTTTCTGGACACCAGAATGTGCAGTAGCCCACTTCTGAACCTCATAATGTGAAGGAGCCTCTATTTCTGACCCCCAGAATGTGTAACAACCCCTGTTTCTGAGCCCCAGAATGTGTAACAGTCCCTGTTTCTGAGCCTCAGAATGTGTAGCAGCCCCTGTTTCTGAGCCCCTGAATGTGTAATAACCTCTGTTTCTGAGTCACAGAATGTGTAGTAGCCTATTTTTTAACCCCAGAATGTGTGGCAGTCCCTGTTTCTGATCCCCAGAATGTGTAGCAACCCCTGTTTCTGAGCCCCTGAATGTGTAACAACCTCTCTTTCTGAGCCCCAGAATGTGTAGCAGTCCCTGTTAATGAGCCCCAGAATGTGTAACAACCCCTGTTACTGAGCCCCTGAATGTGTAACAACCTTTGTTTCTGAGCCCCAGAATGTGTAGCAGTCCCTGTTTCTGAGCCCCTGAATGTGTAATAACCCGTTTCTCAGCCATGGAATATGTAGTAGCCCCTGTTTCTTAACCCAAAAATGTGTGGCAGCCCCTTTTTCTGAGCCCCAGAATGTGTAGCAGTCCATGTTTCTGAACCCCAGAATGTGTACCAGCCCGTTTCTGACCCCCTGAATGTGTAGCATCCCCTGTTTCTGACCACCTGAATGTATAACAACCTCTGTTTCGGAGCCCCTGAATGTGTAACAGCCCCTGTTTCTGAGCCCCAGAATGTGTAGCAGTCCCTGTTTCTGAGCCCCAGAATGTGTAGCAGCCCCTGTTTCTGACCCCCTGAATGTGTAACAACCTCTGTTTCTGAGCCACATAATGTGTAGTAGTCCGTTTCTTAACCTCAGAATATGGCAGTCCCTTTTTCTGAGCCCCAGAATGTGTAGCAGTCCCTTTTTCTGAGCCCCTGAATGTGTAACAACCCCTGTTTCTGAGCCCCAGAATGTGTAGCAGCTCCTGTCACTGACTGCCCTCTTGATCTAGACGTGCAGCATCTAGCTAAGGATTAAAACACATATGGTTAATGTGTATATAATTTCCATGTGTTTAGTCCTTACTTTATTATTTTAATTCAAATATTGCTATACTAAAACTTTATGTGATGCTCTGATATTTCCCCTTCTGTAAAACACTTGAAAGTCTGCTGTTTACCCATCATTCCTACCTATCTGTGGGTTGCAGAATGTTAGTGACTGGCCTAGTATTCTTGACATCCCAACAGCTAGCCACAGATGGATAGGAATTAAGGAGAACATGCACATTTGCATTGTGCAGTGTCAGTGGTTCTCATAGAACTGACTGTCACAGTTCTCCATACAGTGCTACAACTTGTGAGAAATTCATTGGAATACTTGAACATATGTGTGCAATTCACTGTAGGTCTCAAATGCCATACACTTTTCTGTGATGCACTAATTTAAAGGTACAGGATGTACACTATTCTGCACTCACAGAAACTTAGGTCTCAGTTGTTATGGATTTTTCAAGTTGTACAAATGAAAATAAAAAACATTCACCATATTTACTGCCTGACACGTGTTAGCATATTTCAGCAGCACTAACAGCCTTGGTTTCTAATATGCATCTGAATCCTGTATCCCTCAGCAACAACAGGACAACCAAACCATCCTCACTATACTAACATGTCACTAAGAGGTACTAAATTTGAACACAGAACAGATTGCATGGGTGCAGGCCTGAATACACTAGCTACAAGGTTTGTATAGCTAATGGTACTGCTGACATGTCTTCTAAATTTGGTTTCAAACTGCAGATTAATAAAGTGCTTCCAAATCTGATGTCGGATTTATTTTGCCACTGCAAGGTGCAACATTTGTTGTTTTCATAGACTGTTATTCAGTGCATTGTGTTTACAGCTCTACATTTCTAAATTGTACATGAGCTGCAGTAAATCCTGGACTAATTGACTTGGTGGCACAGCTTGTCTGTGTTTTGAATGCATCAGTCAGTGTAAGTGTGCGCGTGTGTGTGTGTGTGTGTGTGTGTGTGTGTGTGTGTGTGTGTGTGTGTGTGTGTGTGTGTGTGTGTGTGTGTGTGTGCACGTATGTGCGTGCATGTGCATGAGTGTGGTGTACATCTGCAGACATGTACACATTTGTTTTTCTGTAACTATATCTGTATTTTAAATGGTGTACTACCAGTTGGATATACAGGGTACCTCCTTATACTTCACTTTATTGCATCACATAGTTATTAATAAATGACTTGAATGAAACTGCAGTGCAGCCTCAAATCTTTGCTAATAATTTAGTCTTCTCAGTTCTTGTTAATATCTGTCTCCCTGTTCCTTAGCTACCACCCCATTTATAAGGTTATAATATACTTTAGCTGTACCACCCCACTGTCTTCAAACACCCCACACCTCTCAGTCTCCAAACACCTTTTTTTCCTTTTTCTTTCTCTCTATTTATTCCTTCTTTGCATACATATTTCATTTTTACCAGTTGGCATATAAACCATCAGCATCCACAATTGGGTATTAAATTATACACTGTTTTAGTGGTGTTAAGGCCATGGCTAATACCACACTCAAGCAGGACTAGCAAACACTTCCTTTCACTTTAAATGAATTACTCCATGGTTCTGGTAGTCTGAAAAACAAGCATCGCACCAGAGTTAACACTCATATGTATGGAGAGTGGCTCTTTGTGTGTCTTATATTAAACCCAATATGTTAATATTTGTGGTTTCTTATATGTACCATTAGACTTGTTGGCCTAATATCATGAGTACACTGAAGACTTGAAATGATGTCAGGTAATTGACTGAAATTGTTTTTTTTATAATCTTGTTAATAGGTCATGAAGAAAAATCAAACATGATTAAACAGCATTTCAGTTTAGCAAGAAACATATCATAATAAGTTAAAGTTGCTTGACATGGGTATGACTGCTACAACCTCACTTGAAAAGTGTGATATTGCTCAGCTTGTTTAAATATGTGATCACCCTTTGGCACCTGTGAAAACGAGTACCTGTTGTTAGTGACTGTTACTCTTTCACTAAGGCTAAAAAAAGCATAATATAAAAACAAATACCAGACTATCTCAGGGTTATGGATAATCTCAAATCCAAGTCTCATTTACCAGATTTCCAGAGAAGACATTTTCCTGCAAAATGCACTCCACATAATATAAATTCTTGAAACTGTCTCTGCTGACTATGTAATTTTTCTATGAAAGAGCATCTGTTTTCCTCAACAGCATATCTTATTTGAGCTTAAATGCCAAGAATGATATTATATAAAACCACATCTGCATTGAAACAGTCATACATTTTCTCTTAAAAAAACATTTCTTGCAAGTCATGACAGATTATTTAATAAAGATTCCTAACATTAACCCTCTTGGCATTCTAAGGCCTCCATTTCTTTTTATTTGGTCTTGAAATTAGGCTGGGCCTATTTTATGTGGAAGATCAGGGAGAAAAGCTCTGGTTGCTTTAATGACAAAGATGTTGTTCAAAAATATATACTTAAATACTTCAGAACAGTATATAGGCAAGTACACAATGTGAGTTTACATACTAAAAACTATTTAGGCTGCAGAATTCATATCAGTACAATAAAAGTACAGACAGCATTCTTCCATCAAAAATGATTATCACAAAACATAAATAAAAGCATTTTTGCAGGCAGTAACCCCCACATATTTCAAGTGGGAGACTTCACTCACCATACCCCATACATACATGTACTAACTCCATTGTCACATAAACATGGGGAAATGAAAAATAACCTGTAAGGCAAAATGAGATCTTTCACCTCATCTGTGACACTGAGCTTTAACTCACAGTAAATATGAATTGGCACTGCACTTAAAGAGCACTTACAAAGGTTCCACTACAACCCAATTAATTATTTATTGACATTTGATTACATGGAAAGTCCAACTAGGTAGGCACCATTTTCAGTGGAGGCCCTGGGAAAAAGCTCCAAAGTATTACAAGACATTTTAAGAACAATAATTTTACAATCTTCAAAAATAATACAAAAACATCTACAGTTTAAATAATTATATCAAATTTAACATTATATAAAAACATTGGTTAAGGATAGATATAAGCTAATATTTATAGAAATTGTACCCAATTTATACAGAAATTAAAAGTAAGTTAGTATAATGCAAACAAAAATTGCATAATGAAGTGAGAGGAAAAGCAGGCTTATGGTACATTTAGAGAGAAAGCCAAGGGAGAGAAATTGATAAAAGTAAGGAAGTGAGTGAAGAAGGGAGAGTAAGGAGATGTAGGTATGAATAGGTATTTGCTCACATTTAGGGATATAGTTTATCCAGGTGTTGAGCAAGAACAGAGCCAGCTTTTGGCTAGGAAGCCTTTCGGAGTGTTTTTAAAAGATGGAAGGGAGAGTATAGACCTGATGGATAGAGATAAGGAGTTCCAGGCCTTAGCAACATGGTATGAGTATAGACAATGCCCAGCAGATCTCATAGGTTTGTGAACAAACAGGAGTTTTTAGTAACTGTATCGTAATCACCCATTGGGAACATAGTTGTGTAGAATTGTATTTAGTGTTGGACAAGCAGATGGATGCTGGATAATTCTATAGGAGGTAAGAATCTAGGTATACATTAGTTGATGAGGTAGGTCTAACCAATTTACACTTTTTAGTGTTATACAGTGGTCGGTTCTGAAAGGGGTATTTGCTGCAAGTTTAGCAACTTTGTTATAACATTGTTCAGGTTTTGATTTTTGTGATACCTAGGGACTAGTAAGGATGGGAGCACCATTAAGAAGTGTGGGGAGGAGATAAGTACTGACAAGTGTAGTTTTAGTTGCATTGGTGAGGAGGTTTGTGGCTTTGTAAAGCATCCCTAGTTTTTTATGAGTTTTTCCTATGGGATTTTGTATATACAGGTTGAATTTAAGATTATCATCCACTATCATCCCTAATAATTTGCTATTTAAAGTGACTTCAATTGTTGTATTATCAAAAGAGAGGGCATTAGATTTTATTTTTTCACGAGAGATGGATTTGGGGAAAAAGTAGTATTTTTTCTTTTTTGAGTTGAGTATGAGTTGTGAGTTATAAAGTTGTATTTTAGTGTCTGGTAAAGCTTCCTGATTAATTTTTTTGGAGGTGTGCCATGTTGTCAGATGTGTAAATGAGTATGGAGTCATGTGTGCACTTTATTAGGGAGGCCTGCTGTTTGGATGTGTGGAGGGTGTTGGTCAGAATGTTAAAGAGGAAGAGATCAAAGATAGAGGCTTGTGGTACACCGGTGGTGACTGGGAGGAATGGAAATAGGGCAGAGTGTCATTTTATTGACTGATATGTATTGGACAGGTAGCTTTTGAACCATAGAAGGGTGGATGGAGAGACATTTGAAGTAGAAGTTTGCTTGGACAAACAGTGTCGGAGGCTTTAGACAAGTCTAGAAATAAGGAGGAGACTAGTTTGCTGTTGTTTCTAGTTTTATTGACAGTATTTAAATATGCAAGTTAGAAGTGCAGTGTTAGTACTTTGTGGAGGATGGAAGCCATGTTGTGTGGCTGACTGGAGTTCTTCCTGCAGGAGATATTTTAGAAATCGTTTTTAAATATATTTTTCAAGTATTTTGGAGAGGAGATACGATTACTATAGGTCTAAAGTTAGTAATGTCTGTTGAATTGCCTCCTTTGTGCAGAAGGATAATGTATGACTTTTTCCACAGAGAGGAAATGTGGGATTCCTGGAGTAACATATTTACAAATATTGAGACAGGATAGGCAATTCTATTGGCTGGTGTTTTAAAGTACTCACTTGGAAGATCATCACCTGAAGTAGAGAATGGTTTGAGTTTGTTTATGAGTAGTTTTATATAGGATGTGTACACAGGTTTGAAGGTACAAGTGGATGTGGTGATAAATGGCTGTTGAGCAGGGTTGGGATTAGATGTTGGGGAATCCTTGGTTAGAGAAGATATACTATCAATGAAATAAGAGTTGAACTATAATTCAACAAGTTGTTTTAGGCGTATACTCTCAACTATCCCTTACTTTGTCCCTACTTTTACCTTATAATTTGGCCCTGTCCATCATAAAATTTTAGATTTTTTGGTAAATTAGTGAGGATTGTAGTCAGTTAATAATGCAACTTATTCAAGTTTTGTACCTCTTATTGCTCAGAAAATGCATGTTGATACAAAACCTGTTGGTCTAACTTTTTATCTGAATTAAAGTGATATGTAAAAATTGCCCCCCACCCATCAGTTTTGGCTTTGGTTATAATCTTTGAGTAAAGAAGTTAAGAAGCAGGTATTTAGTTCAAGCTACATCTGAATCAAAACATCTGATTGAGCTGCATCCAGATGTAAAGTACAATAAAAAGTATTTTTTGTTGCAGGTGGCAAGCCTCTGCATCCCTTCATCTGAAGCATTTTACCCTCAAAACCCTTCTTACTTAATAATATTAACTGCAGTCACAGAATCACAGAGTTGTGAGAAACACACCTAAAAAGTGAAGTCATACCAGGTTGAAATATTCTGCACAAAACTGAAATCACAGTGTTACAGCCTGTTCAGCTTTGATCACTGACTTGCAAACTTGTCCAGTTCACACTCTAAATGTGGAAAAAATAGTTCAAAACAATCAGGCAAATCTTCACAAATAAGACTAGCTGCTGTGGGATATTCCGACTGAAAACGTTCACATCAGACACATTATACAGAAAAGGGAAGGGGTCCGAATGGAGAGATGATAAAATCAGCAAAAGAAGAGAAGTGTTGCTGGAAATTAATTTTTCTTCAAGTCTTGGTGAGTACCTTCACCAGGTGGACCCTGCTTTTTGCAAACTCTCACCAAGACAACACTGATATATAGACTGTATTTTAGAGTTTATATTTGTAGTAGATTAAAACATAAAGAAGATAGCTGGGGGCACAAATGCCAGGATAAAAAAGTGTCCAATCCTGGTAGGCGCACTGGTACCAGGACTGGAAAAAATGACAGTGTAGAATCCTCAAGACCTGGAAATATTCCTACAATGGGGCTAGACCAGGCCCAGAGGGAGGATGCCCCCCATGTTGTAGAAGGAAGTAGCAGTCCACAAAAATCACAAAAACTGATAGGTCAAAAAAGAGCCATACAGATGATAGAATGGACTACTGAGGATAAGAAAGAAATTGCTTATTGTTACTACTATGCAAAAAAACCCAGAGTTTCCAGACAAAAGATATATGAAAAGATTAAGAGAGAAATTAGAGGAAAGAAAAATACCTCCAAAAGAGAAACTGTCAGAAGCTTCAAATAAAAAATTGTGTTAATTAATACAACAGATCAATGAAAAACACTATATACACCAAGAACAAAAATAAAAACAAACTACACAAAAGGGTAAAACTAGTAAATAAATGCACAAAAACAGATGAGAAATCCACAGGACAAGTTTAATCAACTGCTGTTACAACAACTAAGTGCTTTCACCATATGTACATGGCTTCTTTATTCATTGTGATATTTTTATATGTTGTGATTTAATTAATTTTTCTTTAATATTTTGCAGTGTATTTGAATTGACATATGTAATTTGTTTATATATAATACAGTATATAGTACAAATATATATGTTTTTTTAAAGAAATTAGATGGCCAGTATCAGGAAATAATTAATTATTCATGAATAGGGATATATGATTGGTTGAGAGTTATGTTTGGGTTTGTATAAAAACACTCTGAAGAAGCCATGTACATATGGTGAAAGCGCTTAGTTGTTGTAAGAGCAGTTGATTAAACCTGTCCTGTGGATTTCTCATCTGTTTTGTGCATTTATATACACCAAGAAACCTTGTGCCATTTGGAAAAAGAAGAGACTGAGGACAATGGAAAATTTAAATAAAATTTAGAGACATTTGAAGGGTATAAAAAAGAAATATGGACGTGAAAAAAAAAGTGAGATCTGATATGGTGCAATATTTATGCAAAGGAGAAAGCCAAATTAATCTGCACAAAAAAGGCAGCCCCAAAGATATTCAAAGAGAAATATAGACAAAGGCATCCAGATATGGAACACTTCACATTAAAAAATAAGATCACAAAGAGGGAATGTAGAACAGAGGATAAGTCAAGCAAATGTTAAAAAATAGAAGTTGAAGTTATAGAATATTTGTGAAATGAAGGATTCAGTGTAGAAATTCTAACACAGGTTATATCAAAACATGATGGAACAACTAGTCCCCAAAGTAAGGGAAAACAAGAGGAGCAGGAGACAACTGAAGAAGAAATATGGACATTGGAAAGAAAAATAGATTTAATATGGTGCAATATTTATGCAAAGGAGAAAGCAAAACTAATCATTGCAAAAAGAGCAGCACCAAAGATATTTGAAGAGAAATACAGGCAAAGACATCCAGATATGGAAAATTTGGTACTTTTCCATTATCGGGGCAAAGCTTGTAATGAGCACTTGGAGTCTTACCCCACACTCACAATTGCTGTTGCGAGTACCAAAAATTGTCCCTATCTTGGGGCCTTTGCTCCCACATTATTTATGACTTTGTCCTGATTTCTTGCTCTAAGCGGTTGAGAGGTATGGATTGCCCCGATAATAGAAAAGTACACAATTTTACAGTAAAAAAAAAAATAAGAAAACAAAGATGAAATGTAGAAAAGAAGATTAGTAATGGAGAAGTTAAAGAAATAGAAACTGAGGTTATGGATTTCCTGAAAAGTGAAGGATTTAGTGTAGAAAATTTAACTCCGATAATAACACAACAGGATAGAGCAATGGCCACCCAAATTAAGAAGACACCAGTAGAGCAGGAAACATCTAATCAGTTAACATATGAAGATAATCTGGAGCCTCCCATAGGAAATCAGTACAAAAGTTCAGTTGGAACTATACAGCAGGGGAAATAACAGGAAACTGTAGCAACTCTGACACAGTTAATGACGTGGAGTGACAGGTCAGTGAGTTCCCTTATGAAAGAGCAATGACACAGGGTGAAACTAAAGAAAACATGACACAGGAAGAAGTTCTGGAACTTTGTATAGAATGCCCACAGGAAATGGCAAACAAAGAATGTGCCCACAGTTTAGAAGAAAATGATCTAAGAGAAGAATTACTTGATTTAATAGAGATGGATAGGCATATTAAGATCAATGAAAGAAATAGACTGCAGAAGGTCAATAAAACCCCAAAAGTTAGAAGTTTGATAAAATAAATGAACACAGTAATGAGGACTGTCCATAGAGATTCACATGATATAACATAAGTAATTAGAATACTGTGCATCCAAATTTATAACAGATAAAGTCCTACCACAAGAACACAAGAAAGTAAGGGAAAGGATGGGGAGCAACTGAATGCCATCATGGAAGTATAGAATAGGGAAAACCGTAAAGCAATTAAGACAAGAAGTGTCACAATTAGAACAGTATAGAAGAGGGAACAGATAAGCAGAAATACTCAGAAAGATAGACGTGATAAAAGCAATGCACAGGGTTTATCATGCACTATTGCAAACAATAAACTAAAAATGTCAGCAAAGGCAGAAAAACTTAGAAGATACACAGATAAATATAAAGGAAAACTACAAAATAAGCAATTTATTGATGACTCAAAAAAAGGTTTTATAGAGAATTGGGAAACAAGGTAAAAGGAATTGAAAGATCACCAAAAGATGAAATAGATACATCTTGAAGAAATATTTATGAAGATCCGGTGGAACATAACAAAGATACTAAATGGATAGAAAAAGTTAAAGAAGGAATAACAAGTTCATATGTACAGGATATGAAATGGGATGAAGTAACAGCCAGAGAGATTGAAACAAAGTTAAAAAATGCCCCTAATTGGAAAACCCCAGGCCCAGATGCAGTACCAAACTTCTGGCTAAAAGTATTATCATCTTTGCACTAAGATTTGTTCATGAGAAAGAACTATTTATATGTGCACCCCAAAAAGAAACCAGCCTGGCTAACAACAGGAAAAACAATGCTCCTACATAAGAGTGAAGCTGCAAGCTACCTTAGAAACTATAGACCAATAACTTGCCTTCAGACAATGTATAAACTATACACTGGAATTGATGCTGACAGAGTTTATAGTCATTAAGAAGAAAACTCAATTATGACAATAAAACAATAGGATAATAAAAGACAGTCACATGGAGCAAAGGATCATTTGGTGTTAAAGTCATAGTGGAGAACTGCAAAAAGGGGAAACATCTAAGTATGGCATAGATAGACTGCAAAAAAGAATTTAACAGTATCCCACATTCATGGATAAAAGAGTGTTTAAAAATGCATGAGATACATGGTACACAGATAAACTACATCACTGCAACCATGAAACAGTGGCAAACCACTTTACAGTTAAGCCATGATAAAGGACAAACTATTATTCCAGGGATAAAAATCCAAAGAGGGATATTCCAAGGTGACTGTCTGTCAGCACGGCTCTTTTGCCTTGTCCTTAACCCATTAAGCTGTCTGCTTAACAGATTAGTTCATGGCTATAATTTGGCTCCCAGAAAGCAAAAAATTGTAAAGACTTTTCATCTTCTCTTTGTTGATGATTTAAAACTGTATAGATCATCAGATGAGGAACTGAAAGCACAACTGCAAGTAGTCAAAATTTTTTCAGATGATAGAAGAATGTAATTTGATCTTGATAAATATGCAAAAGCAGCCTTTAAATCAGGAAAGTTGCAGCACCAAGAAAACATCAGTTTGGGACAAGAATGTGATATAAAAGAACTTGAGCAAGAGGGAGTGTACAAATATTTGAGAACTGATGAAGGATCAACAATAGAACATGAACAAATGTTAATAAAACTCAGTAAGGAATATTTTAGAAGACTTAAATTAATCCTGAAAATAGTATTGACATCTAGGAACAAAATCCAAGCTATAAACCAATTTGCTCTTCCTGTAATAACTTACAGATTTGGAGTGATTAACTGATCCCAAAAGGTGTTGGATAGATCAGACAGGAAAACAAGAAAGATACTTCATGCTCATCAAATGATTTATAAAAATCATTGCATACCAAGATTATACATTCCCCATTCTGAATGAGGCATGGGCCTCCTTGAAATTGATTACATGTATAGAACTGCAATCATGGGACTACATACATATCTGCTGACCTCACAAGACCCAATTATAGTGAAGTTTTGAAACATGAGGAGAATAAATCTAAGATGACCTCCCTGCTTAGCCTACCAGAAACATATCAGCGTCAAGCGGCAATGGAAAGCAAACCAGAAGTAGATAAAAATCAGGCAGCAACTTAATGTGCCAAAAAAAAATGAAAGAAAGAATATAAGGTGAAGGATCAGATGAGAAGGCAAGAAATATGGAAAATGCATAAATGTAGTTGCAAGTATAGAAAACTCCTGGATCAACCTCAAGTTGATCAAGATCAAGAATAGTTAAGGAGAGATGAATTCAAACCAAAATTGAAAGGTTGATATTGGCGGCCCAAGACAGTGGACTACGTATGCATTGGTTTAGAAAGTCCATTGAACATGTGGGAGAAATAGACAATTGTAGGTTTTGTAAAACAGAATTGGAAACATTTACACACATTGTGGCTGGTTGCGACATACTAATGGCAGAAGGACTGTATACTGGAAAGGCATAATAATGTGGCAACACTGTTGCATTGGGGATTGTGCAAACATTATAATATTGAAGTAGCTGGAAAACACTGGAAACATGAACCACAAAGCATCATAGAAAATGATGATGTCTACGTCACATGGGATCACCCATTATCAACAGTTCAAAAGATAGATGTGAGAAAAACAGATATAGTGGTCCATGAAAAGAAGAAAAAAGTAGCATTGATCATTGAAATCACTGCACCCATTGATTACAGTGTCTTGTGTACAGAGAGAGAAACAAAGTCATAAAATATCAGGATTTGCAGGCAGAAATGAAAGTAATGTGGAAGAAAGATACCCAGACAGTTCCAATAGTAGTAGGAGCAATGGGTCTTATAAAAAAGAATCTACAATCATATTTAGATATGTTACCGATACATGTAAATCCATACGAATCGCAGAAGGAGTCATTACTGGGTACATTGCAGGTGCTGCGACAAGCACTTCTGGCTGGCATCAAAGATTGAAACAATACTAATTTCATGAACTTTATTCATGCTTTTCTAACTCTGACACTGAGTCTTAGATGCTTGATTTTAGTGTCTAATATAACTAGAAATGATTATTTGAAAGTATCTCATGCGTCATGTTGATGTACAAATAGGAAGAAAAATTAACCAGTATAGTATGGTTGGAAGGATTAATGAATGAGATACAGGAAAACAATACACAAATTCTTATAAATAGCAATAATAAGAAATAGAAAAGATTATGAAAGAGCAAATGTGAAAAGGAGACTTAGTTTGTTAAGCCAGGAAAAAGAAGTAGATCAGAGAGAGAGAGACAGAAAGAGAGAGAGAGAGAGAGAGACAGAGAGACAGAGAGAGAGAGGGAGAGAGAGAGTTGTGACTGAAGTTACAAGCTAAGTAATGTACATACAGAAGGCAAGAACTCTATAAGGAATGAATGCGGATTAGACAGTGAAAGGGAAGAGGTAAATCAGTGGAAGATGATAAGAGCCAACACACAATATGATTTACAACTGAGCCGGATGCAGTACAGAAACAGAAAATGTGTCATGTATCTTCATATTGGCAAAGCTTGTTATGGTGATATCAGATCTCTATCTGGAAAATTAAGAGTGCTGTTTTGATCTGAAGTATTGTATTTGTTGGTAGTGAATGCCATTCCTCAGTTAATTAAGAAAAAAAGTGAAATTTTGACAATCCTATTTCTTCTACAAAACAAGCAACAAAAAGATCACCCCAAAAGTCCACAAACCCTGAATTATCCAATTCCAGCTAAGAATCTCCCAGATAATTTGTTAGCAAAACTCTTGTCAGACTCGTTTCTTGAAGAAATGACCATGGGTTTTACTCCAAGAATGAAGTGTAGGTACAAATCCTATCACAGACTACCTAAGTTCTACAAAACAGTGAATCGTGATAGATTCATGAATAACAACAGCACCATGTAGAAGTTTACACATCCAAAGTACATTTGTAAGTACTCAGCATGCCCATCTCTCAGAGAGTATATACATTCTGAAAATGGACCATCTATCAAACAGTATGTACATTCACAAGTATTCACTATGGACCATCTGTCAGACTGTAGTTAAAACCATTAAGTGAGTCCATTTTTTTTTAACATTTTGACTTAGTATAGATTAGCGAACTCAGATTTACTTAAGAATCATTGTGAATGCCCAGGTATTTCAGTAAATTCCAAAATTCAGTACACATTTGAAGGAGTATTATGAAATTGTGGCATTGATGAGTGTCTTTGTGTAGAAGTCGATATTTTGTTTTGGGGATACTCAACTAGAGCCCTGAGGCAGTTAGCCCCATTTTGGTTTGGACTGTGCTTCACTGGTGGAGTCTGCTAGACAGAAGAGAATAACGTCATCTTCATACTAAGTAATTTTCAAACAATCATTGTGGCTCTATATATTATTCCCAAGCAGTGTGAACAGCAATATCCCAGGCAGTGACCTTGGGAGATAAAAGAGACCTTTTGAAATGATTCAGAATATAAATCCTCGCAGGTTACCATCTCCTAGGTTGCATCCATAAAAGTACTCTCCAGAAAAATTGAGATTGAAGTTTATTGTTTATCTGCTCCAGGCACATTATCATCATGACTGATTGACAGTACTAATGTCCTTTGAGAAGACTGAAATGATTTCTGCAATCATTCTTTATTTAGTTACAAAGTAATAATCTCAATCAAATAGGCAACACAGATTCTACCTCGTATCTGGTCCTAAATAATGATCACTGCTTGAAATGATACAATATGCATTCACCAAGTTGAAAAAATATCTGTGCACTATTTTTGCATGTCCTTTGCTAGTGGTGAGATCATGGATATCAAAGAAAACAGTCAGTACTAAGCATGTGTTTCTAGAGAGGACATTCAAGGCCTTTTTACTGCACATAGAGTATGCTGTCTATTTCTTGAAGCTTCTAATAATAAGCAGGGTACAGGCCCAACCAAGATCAGTGCTGTAAGACAAAGGAATCATGGCAATATTCTGTTTGTCTGTCTGTAGTAGGGGTACATGCTGCTTTAACTTGGGGAGAAGCTTTCTTAGCTCTTGCTAGCTAAGGCTAACTAATTCTTACAGGCTTGATTTTCTTTGTCTGAATTGTGAGAAGATAATTCATCTATGCAATTATCAGTTTTGGTAGGGCTAATGGTAAAGAATCCAGAGAAACTGATATGACCATATGAAGGAGAGTCATTTATCATTATGGTCTCAGATTTAAAGTTACTAGTAACCCACCAATGGCATCTCCAGATTGCATCATAACAAATTCTGGAGAGTGAAGATTTATACATTGCAAATCATTAGAATTTGTTTGAGTCTTGAAACCAAGTTGTGTATGACTGCCTCACATTCCTCTAAGTGTGAGTCTGTACAACATGAATGCAGCAGATGAACGACTAAGGCTACTCTGCTAGTTTGGTTATATGTTGTGCCATTCTTAAACAGCTTATAGTTTGGTTATGACTCGTCCACCTCACTAATGCACATTTCCTGCTATGTCTTAGATACTGTGATGGTATTTGGTAGATTTGGTGAAAGAGTTCTCAGTGCACAGGGAATGAATAGGTCAGTAGATGGATATATGATCTTGATTATTCTGCACTCATCTTTAATTTTGGACTTAATTATTCTATGAAAAAGTCCAATTGATTGTATCAAAACTCTCCACCCATCTTTGACACAAAGTACTGGGTGTCATGAATGCAACAATTACTCCTTTAAAGACTAAGGCCTTCAGACATTAGGACCACTCAGCTTTTGAAACCTTACCAGACTGCCAAGAACCCCCCCCCCTTTCCCATCGTGCACCACAGTGACTCCGGACTTTTGCTGCTGTGCTTTACCTTGGATGGATATAAAATATCCTGAGGCTTGTAGTGTTATTTTTTGCACTCTTTGCCACTCCTGCCTATCTACCATCAGCCCCATCCTTGCCAATAGGCCCATACTTGTCCCCATCACTGGAACAAGGGTCAACCAGAAAAGGCCATAATTTACACAGCTATTAGGGGTGATTTGAAGGTTACTTTCTTAGCCCTACAATTTCTCTGTCTGTTTAAATATATCAACATACATATAGATACCCTTTCTTCCTTTTTTCTTTGGGCTTGTGCATGGGTTCTATCTCACAGCTCTCCTATCCAGTTTATGAGGTCAAGGAAAAAAAAAATAAACACAAAAAACATGTTGTTTTACTTTTGAAGCACTGCTGATGAAACTTAAATCATTTAACCAGTCTTGGAACATAAGAATAATGTTTTGGAATTTTCATGTGACTAGGGAATTCAATTAATTGTATATACCAGAGTGGGGTCATCAACGTATTTTATAGTTTAGTGAAGCCATAGCGTGCTAACATATTTTATTCATGGGGGTGGCTTAGCATAAGAGTCAAAGCCTTCACCTTACAGATAAAAGGTACAGGGTTTGATTCTGACAACTAATTTTTTCACCAAGCTTGTAAAAGTCTGCAGACTGATTACTTAGTATTTACCTAACTGATAACCATTTAATCCTCAAAGAAATAAATGAGATGTACATACACATTGTCTCTGAAGGCAAAACTTTTGCATACAAAACATTCATAGTAGCAATCTGCTTGTGAGAAATATACACACTATACACACCACACATAGCATGCATCCCACACATGTACACCTACTTATGCTGAAGCTTCTAGACACCTGCAAAAATTATCAGCAGCAAACCTGAAAGCACTCAAAAGAAATAAAACCTAAACAGACTCAGAAGGAAAAAAAATACAAGCAAATAATCCAAAACAGGAATCCAGGCACCTCAAAGCTGGAAGTAATCCAGTAATCCAAGTTATAGTTTAAAAACATTTTAATGTGAGCGCTTTCGTTCAAATAAATAAAATTAACTTCTACAGACAAATAAAAGGCATTCAAAAGAACATTTAAATACATTTCCTGATTCATGACATCACAAACCCACCCAAAAAAGTCATGTGATTATCAAGTCATATGATCAAAAAATTTCCGTTCAAATAAATAAAATGAACTTCTTCAGACAAATAAAAGGCATTCAAAAGATCATTTAAATACATTTCCTGATTCATGACATCACAAACCCACCCTAAAAAAGTCATATGATTATCAAGTCATATGATCAAAAAATTCACGATTCATTCACAAACATATTATTCTTGTTTGATGTAAAAAAATATATATGTATATATATATATATATATATATATATATATATATATATATATATATATATATGTAAATATAATAATATGTTAACATATAAACAAGAATAAACACCATCAATTTTGGCGTTCTTATTCCTTATTTTCTTAAAAGTGACTTTAATTTTAAGATACATTTCAAAGAGCAATAGTCATTTAGTCCAGGATATGAGTGTGCATTTAGCTTTAATTACCACAAAAGCTCTTGCTCCTCTAACCTCAAAGTCCATGGACCCCCCGCCCCTATAATTGGGCACAACTTGTTCAATTACTAAGTATTTAAACTGGTGACTTGGTTCATTCATTGTGTCTAGCCAAAGCGTTCGTAGTATTCTGTTTATTTATACTATATTGATGTTCGTAAATTCTTTGTTTAAAGTGTCTCTCTGTTTTCCCCACATAGAAGCAGACACATGCTTGGCACTGTGCAAGGTAGACTACCCCTTTTGTGTTGCAGTCAAATCTCCCCTGCACCTCATATTATTCACCCAGGACAGTAATGTTGATGTTAACTGTATACATTTACAATAGGGGCATCTACCACATTTTTTAATACCTTTGTTGTGCATATAAGGTTTTACATTCCTTTCCAGGATAGATTAGATGTTGGGCCCCCTTCTATATATAACTTTAGGTTTATCCATTAATTTAGTTCTGAGGGTAGCATCTTTGTTTATAAAGGCCCAGTTTTTAATCAAGATGTTCCTGAGGGCACCTGCATCCTTAGAAAAAGTTGTTATAAAACTAATGCTAAATTCATTTTCTATCCTAGGATTCATATCTATTATGGTGTTAACCATCTCCCCATTCCATTCCATTATGTTCCTATTCAAAAACTTCACAAACTTGGCGTAACAACGAACCTATAGGGGCTACTGGGGACAACAGCCCTATGGATGAGAACCATGAAAATATACAAGAACAGGGTAATACAACTGAAGTGGGGGACGAAGGGCCGGGTAATTGAAATGGCAGACTGAGGGGTCAAGAAGTACAATCTAACTCAAATCAACCATCTCAGGGTCAGGGTTTTCCCAATGTCCAAGGTTGACAACAAACCCGACAACCATCAATGAGAATCAATGATCGAGGAAACAAACTCGGAGGAGGAAATAATTTTTCCAGTAGATACAACCAATAGTATGGATGGTAGTGGAGTGGTCACTATTTATGCCAACAAAGAAGGTGACTTTAAAATCTATAACTTTACCACAAACCATGTGATACCAGAATTAATAGAGGTGTTAGCCCATGGGCTTTCCATTGTACCCATGAAAAGAGCAGACATTTCCAGGACTCTTATAGACTTGAAAGTATATTTATGTAAATTAAACTTGCACCTACTGTTGGGTAATAATTCTTTGACTAGAAGTGAACACAGAATTTCTAGCTTGTTTAACCCCCCATTGCATGCTACCTTGGGAATCTTTGTGAAACTATGTGAAATGGACTTCAGGGATGTTTTGTTTAGGACAAGTTACACCACAACATGAATGTATAAACACAAAAGCCAGAAGAAGTAGCTGGACTGAACCCACTCAAAGTAATGCAGGCTGCAAATCACCACACATTTGTAGAATGCAGAATCCACTTTATTAACTTCAGACCAAAAAAAAAAAAATCCAAGGATGAGCGCTTCGTCCAGAAAGATCTAGACTTCATCAGACAATTTACCCCACATAGTTACTTCCTTCTTATACAGTTCAAACAGGAAGTTCCACCCAGTTATAAACTAATCAATTATGTCATTAAAGGCACAATATTTACAGTCACTGAATTTAAAAAGCAGACAAAATATACAAACTGAAAACGTTCATGGAACACACCACCCTAGAAACACACTATATATAAACACTGCTTCATAAAATGACAATGTACAATAAATATTTAAATATGTTGAATGTGTTAAAACAATAAATAAATACTAAAAACTAGATATAGTAGAAAATGTTAAGAGAAATAAATACACTTAACATAATAAATACTGAACATGTGAATTAAAATGTTAAAATGTTAAAATGCATAATGGAGAAATATATATATCATTTTTTTTTTTTTGGAAATATGTTCATTCAGGCCTGGCCAGTTCCCAGCATTCAAACGTAATTGTCAGTATAATTCTCTTTTCTCAAGTAATAGTGACCATGCACCACCCCTCATGTTGGTACTGATATTGTCTATAATAAAAAATTGGAACTTATGGTCATTATACTCCAAAACATGTTTGCTAAGAGAATTTGTTTCCTTTTTATTCCTAATGTCATGTAGGTGTTCCTATATGCGATTTTTTTAACTTTCTATCAGTCTTGGCTATGTAAAAGCAAGAACAGGTGGTACATATAAATCATAAATCATGGTAAATCATTTTCTCTGAGTTGCAGTTGTATTTCTGATTGATTCTGATTTCAATATTATTGATGTCAAAAATATTGCCTTCTTTAATGTAACTGCAATAGTTACATCTGACACATTTGTTCATAGAACCTGACCTGTGGTTTGGGTAAGAGTTACTGCTCTCAAATATGTTTTTCATATTCTTGCCTTTCCTATATACCATAATAGGTTGCGGTCCTATTAGTGGTCTGATGTTTTTGTCATGTCTCAAAATAGACCAGTTTTTTGTTAAGATGTTTCAACATGAATTTAACCTACATCCCCCTGAAATACAAGATCTTGCCGAATTTAAACTGTTTAATATACGTGTGATGCGACTCGATAAGGGTGGGGGCCTAATTTTCATGGAGGAAAGTGATTACACCTTGAGGATGCTAACTATGTTAGACAGCAAAGCATATGAAAAAGTTTCTGTAAATGAAGTAAATAGAGCCTTCTCGAAAATTAGGAACACTATTAATGACATGTTTCTGGAAGGCGAGATTAATCTTGACATTAGTAACTATTTGACAATGGCTGCCCCTTTGACACCTGTAATATTCGGAATCCCAAAAATCCATAAAAATATGGAAGACCCCCCACTGAGACCCATAGTGGATGGGAGAAACAGCATCACATATGCCTGTGCTAAACTGGTGGACGGAATGCTAAAGAAACATCTTGCTACTGAATCTCAAATTTGTAAGGATTCTTGTTTTTTTTTTTTAAGGCATTGAATGAAGTTGAGTATAATTCAGAATTTGGTTTCCTGATGATAGATGTCAAGGACCTATATACTGCAATACCACAAGCTCTGGGTATTAGTTGGGTGAGAGAATTCTTGATGGCGAAAGGTGTAGATGGGGACGAAATGAACCTAATAGAGGACCTATTATAACTAATTTTGGAAAATAATTTTTTTTTATTTAATAAGAATTATTATTTGCAGAAAAGCGGGGTTGCTATGGGTTCACCCTGTGGAGGCAGCTTTGCAAATACTGTCATGGCCTTCTGGGAAAATAAATTTTTGTTTCCCAATGACACATTCAGGAACAATGTGATATGGTATACATGATTTTTGAATGACATGTTTCTATTAATAAAAGGTCATTTAGAAACAGTTAACCAATTGTTAGATGAGATGTCAAACATGACATCCTTTCTACAATTTACATTTAATGTTGGTGAAAATGAAATGGCCTATCTAGATGTGAAATTGAACAAGGATAATGTAAATAATAGATATGTAGCCCGCATACACAGAAAGTCCACATACTCTAATGATTTTTTCTACTTCACAAGTAACCATCCTGTACATCAAAAGTGGGCAGTGGTGAAAGGGCAGCTCGTGAGAGCTGCCAGGATGAATTCCCTTAACCAGGATTTTGACAACGAATGTCAAAACTTGAGAAACATGTTCCTTAAGCAGGGTTTTCCATCTAGTTTTTAGGATGACATCATGGTTGGAGTGGAAAGGAAGAGAATGATGGGCCATTTTAAACCCATTTTGAATAGGAACATAATGGAATGTAATGAGGAGATGGTTAATACCATAATAGACATGAATCCTAGGATAGAAAATGAATTTAATGTTAGTTTTATAACAACTTTTTCTAAAGATGCAGGTGCCCTCAGGAACATCTTGATTAAAAACTGGGCCCTTATAAACGAAGATGCTACCCTCAGGACCAAATTAATGGATAAACCGAACGTTACATATAGAAGGGGGCCCAACATCAAATCTATCCTGGAAAGAAATGTAAAACCTTATATGCACAACAAAGGCATGAAGAAATGTGGTAGATGCCCCATATTGTAAATTTATACAGTTAACATCAACATTTACTGTCCTGGGTGAACAATATGAGGTGCAGGGGAGATTTGACTGCAACACAAAAGGGGTAGTCTACCTTGCACAGTGCCAGGCATGTGTCTGCTTCTATGTGGGGAAAACAGAGAGACACTTTAAACAAAGAATTTACGAACATCAATATAGTATAAATAAACAGAATACTACGAACGCTTTGGCTAGACACAATGAATGAACCAAGTCACCAGTTTAAATACTTAGTAATTGAACAAGTTGTGCCCAATTATAGGGGCGGGGGGTCCATGGACTTTGAGGTTAGAGGAGCAAGAGCTTTTGTGGTAATTAAGGCTAAATGCACACTCATATCCTGGACTAAATGACTATTGCTCTTTGAAATGTATCTTAAAATTAAAGTCACTTTTAAGAAAATAAGGAATAAGAACACAAAAATTGATGGTGTTTATTCCTGTTTATATGTTAACATATTAGCATATTTACATATATATATATCTATATAATATATATATATATATATATATATATATATATATATATGGGTCTACTTCATAAGATCGACAGACCATTTGATCGACATTCATTTGGTCGACAGCTCATTTGATCGACAACCAGTATTCAAGGCACTAAACAGGGATTTGCCCCCTCCCCAATGTTGTGCGACCCTGGAGTTGGTATATATAATTAGGGGGGTGTGGGGAGCACAGCTCCCCACATTTGGGGGGTGTAGGTGGCAAAGCCCTCCACCTATTTCCATTTAAAACATGAAAATACAACAAAACTACACATTTTAAAGAAAATAGGTGGGGGACTTCACCGCCACACCCCCCAATGTGGGTGGCTCTGCCTCCCACACCCCCCTAACTATATATACCAACTCCAGGGTCACACAACATTGGGGAGGGGGGCAAATCCCAAGTTTTTGCCTTGAATACTGGTTGTCAATCAAATGAGCTGTCGACCAAATGAATGTCGATAAAATGGTCTGTCGATCTTATGAAGTAGACCCATATATATATACATATATATATTTTTTACATCAGACAAGAATAATATGTTTGTGAATGAATCATGTGAATTTTTTGATCATATGACTTGATAATCACATGACTTTTTAGGATGGGTTTGTGATGTCATGAATCAGGAAATGTATTTAAATGTTCTTTTGAATGCCTTTTATTTGTCTGAAGAAGTTCATTTTATTTATGTGAACGAAAGCGCTCACATTAAAAGGTTTTTAAACTATAACTTGGATTATTGGATTGCTTCCAGCTTTGAGGTGCCTGGATTCCTGTTTTGGATTAGAAACAAATCCTAACAATGCACATCCAGCCACATCCAGTGAGGCCTCAACCACCAAGCCTATGTGGCAAGCTAATACAGTACCCAGGACGCTTGTTATAGGTGACTCCATTGTATGACATGCTGATGCTCCACTTCCCAGGCTGAACAAGGAGAAAGTAACAGTCAGCTGCCTATCAGGGGTGAGGATCCAACAAGTTACACATGCACTGAAGTCATTGCATCACAAGAACCAGTCATAGTCCATGTAGGTATAAAATGACCTGAGATGTACCTCCCTAGATTATTTGAAGAGAAGCATCATGCAGCTCTCAGACTATTATGTCACATGCTGATATGTGCACAGCATTGACCAGGCTATTTTGGATCCCTTATCCCCCCATTATTTTAGGCAATGTCCAGATGTCTTGCATTAAATGGTTGAGAGGTAAACCATTGCTATGGGCCAGCATTACACCCCCTCAGCAAGAGCCAAAAAAAAAATCACTGTGATAAGCTGATCGATAGATTTTAAATGGTCAGCTTATTACAGTAAGATCTACTTCCCCCAGCTCTTCCGGTAAACGAAAATTAACATAAAAACAAACAAAAAAAGTAACGGATGTTCTTTTTTTTTGTGGCACACTAACCAGACGGCCAGATGCATGACACACACACCCCTATCTCATGCACACACACACACACACACACACACACACACACACACACACACACACACGCACACACACACACACACACACACACACACACACAGTCTCTTCTGCATTCACACACTCAGACATTCATCGCTAACTCTGCCATACACACAGATATACAGTCACTTCTGCAGGCACACACCCTGACATTCTGCTTTCACACACGCACTGTTCTTTCATGCATCTCTGTCTCATACAAATGCATACACAGTCTCTTCGGCATTCACACACTCCGACATTCATCATGTACTCTCTCATACACACACACACACACACACACACACACACACACACACACACACACACACACACACACACACACACACACACAGTCCTTTCTGCATTCACACATGCAGACATTCTGCTTTGACGCTTACATTCTTCTCTCATGCAATCCTAACTCTCTGTCATGCAAACAGACACACACAGTCTCATCTGAATGCACACACTTAGACATTCATCAACTCTGTCATACACATGCATACCCAGTCACTTCTGCAGTCACACATACAGACATTCTGCTTAAACACACGCACTTTTCTTTCATGCATCGCTAACTCTCTGTCATGCAAACACACACAGTCTCTTCTGCATTCACACACACAGACATTCTGCTTTCACGCATGCATTCACTAACCGATATGCAATCAGCATCAGAAACACACTCATACACATAGGTTCACTCACCAAAGCACGCCCAGCATACCTCTCACCTGTACAGGATTTTCACAGGAATGTACTTTAGCAACTTTCAAAGTTTATAAGGGCAATATGTAATGTGTCCATATTTTGTGCAGATCTGTTGTGCTTAAATGTTGACAGGTAATCCTTTACTGTGCACCTGCACCATACCCCCTCAGCAAGAGGCCCAAAAACCCACTTACTGTAATAAGCCAATCGATACATAGGTTCATAGGTTCATATTAGGCTATCTGCCCTACGGCATTTGTAAGCCTAGCCATCGTGTGTTTGGCTTTCGCCACCCTTGAATTGAGTTTATTGTGCCCTTTTTAAGGTTTGTTTACTGTGCCTCTATCTAGTAGAGACGCAGAAGTAATCCCCGGGGTAAACCTACGATCTCCCATCCACTCATCAAGATTCCTCTTGAAGAGAGTCAGTGAGGGGCTCTGCCTAACATGGACCGGAATTTTGTTCCAGAGCAAAGGGAGCTTCTGGGTTATGAATCTCTCCCTCCAGCATGTCCTGTTTATTTCTGTGCTGTGGTTCAGGTCCCTTGATCACATAGCTCTAAGGGATTTGGATTTTCTGAGGTAGAGCATGTCCATTAATTCCGGGTTGGACATAACTTTATATGTCAGGCATAGATTGCCTCTAAGTAGGCGGTATGCAACTGAGTAGAGCTGGAGTTTCTTTAGCCGAGCAGCATATGGCATCTGTTTGAGTCCCTTGATCCTCTTTGTGAGGTACTTTTGGGGTCTTTCCAGTTGCTGCAGGTGCAGAGTAAGGCACATCCCAAATGGGGCATTGTATTCTATTATGGGCCTGATGAGGGATGAATAGAGGGGCACGATGACCTCCTTTGATCTAGATGTGAATCCTTTCATGATAAGGTGGGCTATGTAGAAGGTCTTTCTAACCACTTTGGCAATGTGGTTATCAAAGGAGAGATTACTATCAACTTGGGTCCCCAGGTCCCTAATTACTTCTTCCGTGCTTAATGGATTACCGCCTATGTGGTAATTTGTGGGCACTTTGTTTTTGCCAAAGGGTATGACTATACACTTTTTGGCATTTAGCTTTAGGCCATGGCACTGGCACCAGTTATCTGTCTCTGTGAGACCCTTTTGGAGGATGCTTATGTCAGCTGGAGAATTGATTATGGCACCCAGTTTGCAGTCATATGCGAACTTTGTCAGCCACAGTCCTCCCGTGTTAGCCTGTACCTCAGAAAAGTATATACCGAACAAGAGAGGTCCTAGGACTGAGTCTTGTGGGACTCCACTTGTAACTGGTTTCAAGTCTGACATGGCACCAGCAATTCTGACCATGTGGGTTCTGTCTTTGAGCCAGTTTGCAAACCATCTTATGACATAGGGGTTTATATTTAAGCTGGAGAGCTTATCTATGATGCCCGAGTGGGGTATTGTGTCGAAGGTTTTTGAGAGGTCCAGGTAGGCTGTGTGGACTACCTTCCCTTCATCAATGGCCTTTGTGACTGTTTCAAAGAAGTCTACCAGGTTCAAGAGGCAGGATCTGCCCTTAACAAAGCCGAATTGGGTAGGATCCAATGTCTGTAGGTCCCCAATGTCTTTGTTTATGAGTTCCATGATGATCCTTTCCATAGCTTTGCAGACCAGGCTAGTCAAGCTTATGGGGCGATAGTTTCCAGGATCCGTAGAGGCACCACCCTTGTGGAGTGGGGCCACTGTTGCTGTACGCCATTCTTTGGGTACATATCCTGTGGTAAGTTTGAGATTGAACAGCAGCTTTACGTGAGGTTTTAGCTCTTCTTGGAGTTCATGCAGGATGCAACCAGGGGCACTGTCTGGTCCCATTGATGCTGTGTTTTTTGCTTTGGAGAGGGCTGCTTTCACCTGAACATCTGAGATGTTCGGGAGGCAGCACTCTGCTGGGATAGATATTTGCTCTTTCGGGGGGAGGTGGGGGAGAGTTTGCACTGAACCTGTCTGCCAGTATTTTGGCAATGTCTGTGGGTTCAGTGTATTTTGTGTCATTTTGGATCAACTCTGAGCATATCTGGGAGTTGCCACCCAGGTTCCTGACATAACTAAAGAAAGCCTTGTGATTATCTTTAGTGTCCTGTGCAATTTTTCTCTCGAAGTTGGCCTTGAAGGATTTTATGAGGGATCGTAGTTTTTTGCTAGTACTGATCAGAGATGCCTTCCCTTTTAGGGATTTTGTTCTGTTCTGTAGTAGCTTCCTCCTTTTGTTGTACAGCTTATTTATGGCTGGGGTCCACCAGTCCAGACGCCTGCCTTTGGGAGATTGGGTCTTGGTTTTGTTTGGGATAGCATGATCCATGCATTCCTGGAGGTGTCCATAGAATGCGTTTATAATGGATTCTACAGTTTGGGCCGTAGTTTCCACTGGCCCAGGTGCCTTGAAGGATTTCACCTCGGATTTGAGAAGTGTGAAGTTTGCTTTTGAAAAGTTTTTCACTGTGGTTTTCTGGGCTGGGGGTGGGGTAGGGATGTGGATATCCAGTGAAATTAACTTATGGTCCGATCTTACCAAAGAGGGGTATACCTCTGGTGTGGAGCATAGAGTCCCCATATTGGTGATGACCAGGTCTAGTATGTTTTCACCTCTTGTGGGGGTGGTGACTAGTTGTTCCATAGCATTAGAGTTTATAAATTCCAGGAATCTTTGGGCTAGGGTGTTGGGGCTTGAGTAGTGCTCCCAGTCTATGTTTGGGTAGTTGAAGTCACCCAATATAATGCTGTTTGGAGAGATCTTCATATTCTCCAATGTTCTCAGGAAGGCCGAGTGGGATTCCTGATTTTGAGAGGGTGGTCCGTAGCATGCTACAAACTGAAAGGCACTTTTGCCCACTGTTAGTTGCACATGGATGGTTTCCGATGCTTCGTGCAACTCCACTAACCTGGAAGTGTGGGTATCTTTTATGAATATGGATACTCCCCCTCCTTTTGTGGTTCGGTCCGAGTTTTGGGGCTGAAAAGCATGATATGAGGTATAACCTGGTAGTGTTGGGGTGCTCTCTGGAGCCTTGAACCAGGTTTCTGTTACTGCACAGATATTGATGTTCTCCATACTGAGGAGGGTTTCAAGTGCGTGCATCTTGAGGTTTAGACTTCTGGCGTTGAGCAGCATTACCCTTAGTTTCTTTTTCATTGTGTTTTCTATGGTGGTGGATTTGTCTTTTGAGCCTTGCCTAAAAAAGGCACTATGGGGGTGGCAAGAGCCTTTGCCAATGTCTGAAAGCCCAGGGATGACAGGTGCAAGCAGTCCCTAGCAAAGCAACGTGGCTTGTCGAGCATGTCCTCCCAGGCTGACAGGCACTGGATCCCCTTTGAATGACACCAACATTTTAGCCAATTATTAAAATTGATCATTTTGTCTTTATACTGTGTCATCATTCTAGGTGAGGGTAGGATGCTGCTCAAGGTCAGGGTCATACCAGCCTAGGCTACATGATCAGAGAGCTCCTCTATGTCTCTTTTCATGTAGTCCAGGGAGGTACGTCTCAGGTCATTCACACCAGCATGGACAATGACTGAGTCATATTTGCACGTGATCAGCTTATTACAGTTAGATCTACATCACCCAGCTTGTTGGATAAATGGAAGATTGACAGCTAATCCTTCACTGTGGGCCAGCACCCCACCCTCTCAGCAAAAGCCCAAAAATAAAATATAAAAGTTAAAAACCTCACTGTGATAAGCAGATCGATGTATTTTACACGATCAGCTTATTACAGTTGCTCTACATCTCCCGGCTCTTCCAGTAAATGGAAAGTAAACATAAATATTTATTTTTCTGGCACACCAACCAGACGGCCAGATACATGACACACACACAACCTCTCTCATACATGCAGATACAGTATCTTCGGCATTCGCACACTCAGAGATTCATCACAATCTCTCTCATGCACACGCTTTTCTGCATTCAAACACGCAGACATTCTGCTTTCACACAAGTAGTGTTCTTTCATGCATAGCTAACTCTCTCTCATACACACGCATACACAGTCTCTTCTGCATTCACACACACAGACATTCTACTTTCAAGCATGAATTCACTAACCCACATGCAATCAGCATCAGAAACACACTCGTACACATACATACACACACAAGAGCATGCCCGGCAGACCTCTCAGCTGTACAGATTTTCGCCGGAATGACGTGATGTGTCATGTTTTACTGTAACATTTTTTTTAGAAATTTGTTTCTAGCAATTTGGGGGCAACTTATTAAGCCTTGCAGTTGAAAAATAAAGGCAGACCATTAACTATTAGAGTTCCTAACCTTCACAAAAACATGCTAATGCAAATTCGCTAATTCTATCAACTGCCGAAGTTTGTAGGAGCTATATATAAACAATGCTTTTTGTATGCAGTAAAACATTAGGTAAGGTACTTACCAAAACTGTTATTGCAGGTGATAGTAATCTTCAAACACTAAGGCTGCAGTTTCATGAAAGGAAACACTTGATCCGTTAATGTTTTGATAAATGAAGGAAACAGTAGTCGTAACAAAGTTCTACAACAACGCGTGCAGTTAGTTATAGCAGCCACTGTTGATAATGCCTATGTCGCAGTGTGGGTGGACAGGGAACTACTGATTTGTCTGTGTTGAAGGTACGTCATGAAGGTGAAGACAAACTCAACCTGAAAGGATGCGATACAACAGAACGGGGGATGGGCTTGCCTGCCCTACACTTAGGAATGGGAGAAACAGAACTTAAAAACGTTTTCTGCATTCCTGTAACAGTAGGTGGCTAGGCTGATTTTAGAAGCCTAAAAGAAAGCTACTGTTTGAGTTAAAATGTGTTGGAGCCTGGAGTTTTCCTTTAAAACTCACACATTTGCAGGGATATTGAAAAAAGTATGAATAAAGAGTTATGTGTGCATCAGACTTCATAGCAGTAATGAGAATTGCAACATCACGTATAGTGTACTTTAAAGCCTGGAGTCTATTTTACATATAAAAATGACTGTCTCTTCATAGTGCTATCAGTATTGCTTTCTGTCTCATAGTGGGGCTAAGCACAGCAGCACAAGAAGGATCATATTAATGTGTCCAAAGGAGAATTCATCAGCTTTTGCCATAGAACATGAAATGTCATTTACTGTCACTTGACATTGTTGTGCAATACACTGAAGACAGAAATATAGAGTTTTGTTTATGTGCCATTTATAAGGCCATGTGTGTGGTATATGAATCTATTTTCTGACCAGATTAAAGGAGTGAAAAGTGGTTGACAGGATATTGATAAAAATGTGAAGCAAGCTGAGGGTAGGGCACTGGGGTAGAATAAAGGAATGTTTTGAATGGTGGTCGGTGAGCATCGTAGCCATCCATGTCTTCACAAGTTAACAGTGTATTTGTAGAAAGAATTTTTGAAAATGGGATAGTCACATCATAAAGGATGTGGTACAGCAAGTTAATAGTGTTCTGCGACCAGTTGGACCAAATCAAGTGTGTCCTACACAGACATATGCAAAGTGGAGAGCTGTGTATGGGGCATACTTTGGGAGAAGTGTTGTTTTACTTTTTTTTTTTTAAGAGAGAGGAATGGTGGGAATTGTATTTAGGAATAAGAAGGGTAGGTATTTTGAGTAGGTTAGAAAGCAGATATAGACATACAAGACAAGCAGAAATAGTGATGGACACAAAAGGTTGAGGGACACAATGACTGGGGATTAGCATGGGACTTTGGAGGTCAATCCCTATCCAACATGAGAACAGTGGGAATCTAGTTCTCACCTTTTGAATTGTCACAACTGTTTCCTGTCACAGACACCCTGAGCAGTGCAGCATGTGGTGGGTATTTGGCTTTTACTGAAAATGTTGTTCCATTCTGCGAATGCAGGTACAAAGATCCCCCTCCCCATTATTTCCTCCACTAATCCTGTCAGTTCTTGTTGGGTGATATAATTCTCACCTCCACTGCAGACTTCCGAAAAAATGCCAACACTCTTCAGAACTTTCAACCCTCTCTAATACATCATCAGAATACATGGGTGCATGATATAGAATCAGGAAGTAACTAGACAATTGTTTAGTATACAGTAAACAAAAACACTAGTTTATTAAACTTTATAATTATAGTCCACTGAAGTAATTATGGCAAATACACATTTTAGAATAAGAAAGCCCAATTTACAAGATGAGAGCATAATTATAACAAAAAGACATACCCCAGAATTCATGAAGCTTGCGCCAGGCGCAGGCGTAGCGTAGGCGGTATAATGCCAAATATGGCCGCTGAGCGATTCAGGTACGATCCAATTCCACGTGCACTACCAGTGTACGCCAGATCTGCGCAGCCCTCGGCTCAGGTATGCTAATCACCCCATGTGCAGTACTGCAGCATGCAAATGAAGGTACATAGCGATTCATGAAGTGGTGCAGGCGTAGTGTAAGCCTACAGAAATGTAAACCAAAAAAAAAAAAAGCGGTTTACATTTTGCCAAACAGAACATCGGAGCTATGAAAGTGGACCAGAGTCACGTATTACAAAGTTAACATATGCCAGTGGCTAAATATACAGCCAATGGCATAAGAGAAGATGCACAACACCTAAAAAACAACATTTAATGTCATGTCCACAGTAACGCAAAGTACAACCACATGGCATGTGTGCGCAAACAAAAACACAAGGAAAATATATACAAATGTCATAAAATCGCAATGTAATACAAATCATGATTTCACCATAATAGTCAATGGTATGCATGGTACACCACAACCAAGCAGCAAGGGTTGCTAAGGGTCTGTGACAGTGTTCGGCACGGTAACTATGAATTAGTAGTCAATGCCATGCAAATGAGGCAAGTAATAGTGAATCGCAAACGTCCCGCCGGACTAAGGATGTACCATACGGTGCAGCGTTACAACACCGAGGAGTGGTTTGGAGGTATACATGACATCAGCAGTGGGGTGTGCCACCATAGCTGTAAGCACATTGGAGCAATGCAAATCCAGGCTGCCCATTGCTAAGCAAAGCCGCAGGATAGGGGTGGAGATGTAGGTATAGCATCGTTTAGCTGAGAGCACACATGGTGCTCGAAAGCACATGTGTACGTTGATGAAAACGTGCCCGAAACCCGGTAAGTGGACACACGCACCACGCACCACAGCTCAAACAGGAAGGTTAGGGGAAGAAAATAAGGAAATGCTGCAGTAGGGTAATTGGAGTACAACTGAGCAATTAACAACTATTAACTCACAGTGGGCAATTGACGGCAGCTAACAAGTCTGCTCGCAGCAACCTGCAGAACAGGATAGGGGAGGTGTTGGATTGCAAAGAAAAGAGAACTGTTACCGCAGAGCAAAGCAAACCTGCAGTAGATCGGCCATAGAACACATTTCGCAAGATAAGCCACGTTTTGGAAAGTACAAAAGAAAGCAGGCTGCTGGATGCATGCCAGAAAATGGGAGGGGAAATGTTAAGAAATGTTAAGGGAAGGGCAAGAGGTAATCCACGGCAGCTAAATGTAATTCAACACCAAAGGCACCACAATAGCAGTACCTGTGGTAAAACACATAACATACCCTGCAGCTCCAATTGTACATACACAGCCTATGACATCATCAGTGTTCAAAGCACAATAGTATAAAGTGTGAAGGCACCTCACACACACCTGTGTATTCCCAAACACTGCACCATTGGTGTAAACAGACAGGGAACTTTTACAATGTACTTGTTGGGAGCTGCCATAGCTGTGAGTCATCACCATATGTTGGAGAATGAAGGTGTTGTGGAGGATGATGCTGACAACCACCGCAGGCCCCAGAGGAGGAGAAGAGTGTTCAGACCAAGGGTAACCTACCAGGGGCTACATGATCTGGAGATAGTAGAGCATTACAGGGTGGACAAGGACATCTTACAGCAAATAGTTGAGCTGTGCCGGCCACGCCTGAGATCCAGAAACAACAGAGGGGAACCCATCCCAGTGGACACGAAGGTATGTGTAAGCTTGAGAATACTAGCCACAGGTACCTTTCAAAGGCCAACTGGAGATATAATGGGGATCTCACAGGCATCAGCATCCAGGGTACTCCACCAGTTCCTGGATGCCATGTTACCACATGCCAATGAGCATATATACTTCCCCCGAACTCAGGAGGAGTTGGCCAGCAATATGCGTCTCTTCCACCATGTGGCACACTACCTGGAGGTACTGGGTGCGATAGACTGCACGCACATACATATCAAGTCACCACCCGGTGAGCATGGTAGGCGCTACATAAACCGCAAGGGATACCACTACATCAAGTGCCAGGTCGTGTGCAATGCCCAGGGCATTATCACGGATGTGTGTGCTGGCAGCCCTGGAAGCTACCATGACTCCCACATCTGGCATGCCTCACAGCTGAATCAGGTATTTGTCAGGGGGGACATCCCATATGGCCACCTTATGGGGGATGCTGGCTATGTACTGGAGCTGTGGATGATGACTCCCATCAGAAATGCACACACACCCATGCAAGAATGCCATAATGAGGCACACGCACAAACCTGAATCATCATAGAGCATGTGTTTGGGATGCTGAAATCATGGTTCTGTTGCTTGGACATATCTGGTGGAGCCTTGCAGTACTCTCCAGGTACGTGTGCCCACACCTTCATAGTATGTGCCATTCTACATAATATGATCCTGTGGAAACAGCTGCAGCAGGGACATAATGCTGAAGGCCCTCACAGACCACTGCAATTGCCAAGGCCATCACAGGCACAGAGGGATTCAGACCATGAACACCCTGTGCCAGCCTCAGTAGGCAGATGGAGGTGTGCCCAATATGCCCATACCTTGGCAAAGAGGGAACGTATAGCACATACACTGACAGTGTAGGCTCCTATGGACTGACACACTTCTCCACCTGCACACACAGTAAACTGGATGGCACACACACACGACCACCTGTAAATTGTAATGTATAAGTGCCCTACTGTGTGAATCCTACATAGGCAGCCCTCAACCATTGCATACACAACAGCTATTGGAACAAGGAAAGTTAACACCTGAACAGTACACGAACCTAACAGCATATGTTGATACTGTATGTATAGGTTCCTAGGTACATCAGTAGGTACATGCCCGATTGTCAGAGGCCATTCATCAGCCAAGGCAAACAGTGTCTGCTGTTGCCTCCACATCGATTAACCAGCTGTCCCTCAGTGGAGCAGAGCCAATTGCGGGATCCATGTGTGTAACCACTGTTCCCCACACACTCTGCATGGATTCCCTGGTGTGTTAATGAGGGGCTCCATATAGTGTAATCAGGGATGTAGTGCCAAAGCATGGGGAGTACCCATGACAGGTATCTGTCACCCCAGCATGCTCCACTTATGGTTGTGTGAAGGTGTAGCAAATTATAGTGTGTGGCTCACTGTGACATAGATTCCCAGTGCTGGAGCACATCCATTAAACATCACTTGGACATACCATTAATAGGTCTCATCCATATGTAAATTAACTGAGTTACACATTTGATTGCAGTATGGAGTAACAGCCATAGTACAGTCCACATACAAAACACCATAACACGTGTACAAATCCCAGATGCCCAAGTGGTAAAGGCACTGACTGTCGTGCATGTTCCCAGTTCCACATCCTGCAAGGGCCGTTACGTAATCCCGAAGGCACGAATAATGGATGTTGGATGCAGATCATCAGAGCAGGTTTATCACATGTTAGCGGGTTTATGCGTTGGCAAGTGCTGGTAAGCGTTGTTTAAACATGACTATACGGATATGCGCGAAACAGGGCTAAGCTTTGCTGAATATCGTGCAGATCACGGTCAACGATGTCCAGAACAGGTGAAACTAGCATTATTCACCCCTGTACTAATAGTGCCTGCTCTGAAAGGTAAAACAACCACTGCCAGGAGTAGAACACACAACCATGTACACAGTCATCTACCAGTAAGCTACCTGAGATGTACCAATGGCAGGTGTGTATTGTGACAGGTTAAAACACAAACGTGTGGAGTTCAGGAAACAGTATACACCGCCATGTACACAACGAAAGGTGTGTTCACTCTCCCTCTCTCTCTCTCTCTCATATATATATATATATATATATATATATATATATATATATATATAATAGAGATAGAAAGGGTGATAGAGAGATAGATGTCGATATATACGGCTTCACCTATATCTGCAAATATATAGATAAGTTAACAACATGTGCACAACCATGGAGGTACAAATAAATAGGATACTGCTTACTACCGAATGTTTTACATACCGACACGCGTAATCACGAGGCTTAAAGACCGAAAGACCACAGTACCGGAACACTAGAACCGCGAGTAATATTATCACAATGTTAAGGGACATTTAGTTATCGCTGCTGGTGCTGTGGTCCAGGTAGGTACTGTGTTCAAGTGTGTTTGTGATTGCTGTAGTTTGTGTAAGTGTGTGTTGAGGGTGCCGTGTGCGTTTCCGTGGGACTGTAATGTGTGTGTGTGTGTGTGTGTGTGTGTGTGTGTGTGTGTGTGTGTGTGTGTGTTTGCATTGTGTGTCTGTTAGTGCTAACTCGGAGGTAGATCATTACGGTAGGTGTGGTCATAGCTGTCCTTAGGCATACGGTTACCACCTGTCCCACTTTGAGAGGGACAGTCCCTCCTTGGGCAGTTGTGTCCTGACAACAAATATTAAAAAGGGCAAATGTCCGAGATTGTAGGACATAATTATGTCCCATATATTATGTAATAGTTGCATTAAATAGTTATTCCTGTATCTAAAATATATAAATGTTACAAGAAACATGATAAGTAGCTAAAGTGCTACAAGAATAAGGATGTATTTAGGATAAAAGTACTTTCTATCATGTCTACTGACCGTGGGTATGTGTCAGCCTCTAAACACCGATGTGTGTCCTGCAAATGTCCCACTGTGGCCATTTGAAAAGGTGGCAACCCAAGCCAAAGAGGTTCAGTCACCAACACAACTGCAATGAGTGCAAATATCTGTGACAGAAATACACAAGACAGCTTTCATTTAGTAACATTCCCTTGCATATCAATGTATTTCCAGAGGGATTGAAGTATCAACCTCGCCTGCATGCTATATAGGAACCAATTAACAATGGCTCAATGAATAAGACTGCAACAACCATAGTTTTAGTCTACTAAATGATAGGTCTTCAATTAGGAAAGAAGCCCACATGCACGTATGGAATATGTATAAATGCAGTCCCCACAAACCTGTATATGCTATATACACCCACCTACATCTCCCCCACACCCAAAACAATTGCAATACAGACTGTAATAACATCACAAACATCCACTCACTCAATGACATCTGCAGAAGCGTTAACATACCTTGTGAGAGACACACTTGTAATGGTGCCATGTGAAATCGTAGCTGTTGTATAATGGAACAGACGGCGATGTTACAGGTTTTGTTTGCAATAGTCCCATATCAGATGGTTGAGATCCACATGTAGAACCACATACTCTAGCCGTCACACACAATCCACGGGGGACATGAATTCAAAATATCCGTGTCTCTCAAATAGCAGTTGCAATTCCTCACAGCAAAACACATACAGGCCGTCTCCCTTGAAGGTAGGGCAAAAGGCCAACGCCCAAGTGGAGTATTCAATTATACCCCACTGTTGCCACGTAATTGGCGAATGGAGTAGCTGCACAGCTGATTTGCATGTAATAATTTACTCAGGAACACCAATTGGTGGCAGGATACCACATGTTACAGGTATCTACGTATAAAAGGATGGCTTGCCATACATTCAAACCGTATGCTCATACCATAGAACCGTTTAAACAGGAAAGGTGTAAGGCAGGTATCTACAAAGACTCGGAACGCTAACAAGGTATGTAGAACACTCAGAATGTTAGTGTATGTAGTGCCTGTTCTGTATTAATTAAAGTGTACGCAATGCATAAAGTGGGAAAAGGTATTATGTAGTGATGTCTTGTTGAGCATAGTAACGCTTGTAGAAATTGTGTGTCCTGCTGTGGGCCACAAGGTAAACATCTCATACACCACAAGGGATGCTACATAAGGGCGTTAAACACAATAATTCCACACCAGCCGCCATTAGTGGTAGGGTTTGTCCAAGTACGTGCCATAACAGGGGATAGTATATATTGATATACTGTCACAGTAGGCATGTGTATGGGCATATAACGAGAATAACATGCCTAAGGTGGTCCTGCTGTGCAATTATGCTTTGCATTATGGGATAATGTTTAAAATATGTGTAATGTACAGTATTGTAGGTAGATATGTCAGATATTTTACATAGCATACCTGTTATATCATGCAAACAAAAGGTATGTCTATTGGCATGTACAATACACAATAACAGGATACATATGGCTTGTAGTCATGGGACAGTGTAACAGCATGATAGCTAATTGAAAAGGAAGAGCTACTCAATTATCCATGCACAAAGGACATGTAATAGCTTCACAGGTTCATAATTAGGTACTATGCTGTCTGGCCAAATCCATTTGTAAGCCAACTACAGTGTTTTCACTGGCAGCACCTCCCTAGGGTAGTGTCCTGTGCCCGTGAACAGCAGAGCCATTTGTTACCTGCACCTGTGTACAGTACAGCCACTGCAGTGATCCCTGGCATACATGTCTGTCTCCCATCCACCCATCGAGGTATCTCATGAAGAGTGCTAGTGAGGGTCCCTGCTTGATGTACATAGGAATCATGTTCCAAAGCATGGTGAGTGTCCAGTTCAGGAATGTATCCCTCAAGCATGTCCCACTCATCATTGCATTTGGGTACACATCCCTGAGCATGTTGCTCTCAGTAGCTTTTGCTTATGTTGCTTATGTGGAGTATATCCATCAATGTTGTTGTGGACATGGGCCTTGTATGTTCAGCAGAGGTCACCTCTGAGTATGCAGTATGCAAATGTGTACAGTTGTGGTTTCTGTAGTTGTGCTGCATATGTCATCCTTCGGAGGTCAGTAATCCTATCGGTGTGTTAATGTTGTGGTATTTAAAGCCATTGCTGTTCCGTAAGGTACACCCCAAAAGGGGTGTTGTACCCTTGAACGTGTTTCATATGTCAGGAGTATAGAGGTACAATGGTCGCCTTTGTTCCAGCTACAAACCCATTACAGGTTAGGGTGGCCACGTAGAAGGATATCCACGCCACATTGGCAATATGGTTATCAAAGGAGTAGGTGCTATATACTTGTGTACTAAGATCCCATATAATGTCACATGTATGTAGGGGACTACCACCTATGTGATAGTCAGTGGGTGATTGGTGTAATCCAAAGGGGATGTCTATGCACCTTGTGTCATGCAGCTTGAGGCCATGTTATCGACACCAGGTATCCGTCACAGTAACACCCTTATAGAGGGTGTCTGTATCAGCTGGTGAATCAATCATGGCTCCTTGTTTGCAGTCATTTGGAAACCTATTCAGGGAAAGTCCCTCTGTGCTAGCCTGTACCTCAGGGAAGCATATACCGAACATGAGGGGTCCTATGACCGAGGACTGGGGTACGCCAAGTGTAACTGAATTACAGTAGGTAGTATGGTATGCTACCCTCACTGTGTGAGTCCTGTCCGTGTGCCACTTTGCATAACATCTCGAGACATAGGAGTCGATGTGCAGGTGGATGTTGTCAATACCATAATGGAGAACGGTGCTGAAAGCCAATGAGAGGACAAGGTAGGCTGTGTGGACCTCCTTACCGTCATCTACTACCTTGGTAACTGTATCAAAGGATTCCACCAGGTGTAGGAGCCATGGTCTGGCCCTAACAAATCCAACCTGGGTGGTATCAAAGGTTTGGAGCCCACCAATGTCTCTGTGAATGACTTCCATGATGATGTGCCCCATAGCCTTGCAGAACAGTCCAGTCAGGCGTATAGGGCAATAGTCCCTCTGGTCCATTGTGGCACCACCTGTGTGGAGTGTGATAACTGTTGCTGTGCACCATTCAGGGGCCACAATGCCTGATACAAGGCTATTAGTGAATTTGGTGGCCAAGTGGGGAGCCATGTCGTTCTGAGGTTTGTGTAAATCGCAGCCTGAGATGTTGGATGGTCACATGGAGTCTGTGTTCCAGGCCTTAGAGAGTGCAGGTTGGAACTGCGTAGTTGTGACTGCAGGGACTCTGCATTGTTCCTGTATAGATTTGGGCCCTGTAGGGTGTGTGAGGGGTGTAAAGTTAGCATTGAACCTATCTGCCAGGATGTTGCCAATATCAGTCAGTTCTGTAATGTTCCTGCCTAACCGTCGTATGTCAGAGCAGATGTGGGTATTGCCATCGAGTACTGACATACCTCCATAACACTTTGTGGTAGTCCTTGGAATGTGTCGCAGTAATGTTTACATAGCTAGCTTTGGAGGATGTGATAAGGGATCCCGGATTCCTACTGAGGCTGACCAGGAAGCTACCCCACCCATGGGATTGTACTCCATTTTGCAACAGCCTCCACCTTTTGTTGTACATTATGTCCATGGAACTGGACCCCCAGAGTGGCATCCGTTATCTGGTGGGTACTATCATGGCTCTGTTTGGGATAGCATGATCCATGCAGTCGTGTAATTGCTAATGAAGTGCAGTTGTGTATGTTTCAGCGTTTGTAACTATATTGTCCATCTGCACGGGTGTCATGACATTTACTACCGCTGTCATAAGAAGTCTGAAGTTGGCCTTGTAGAAATATTGTACTGTGTATTCCGTGAAGGGTGTGGTGCCGGGATGTGGATAACAAGGGTGATTAGCATACGTTCGGAAAAGACCAACGAGGGGATAACCCCAGGTGTGGAACACCAGTCACATGTTGGTAATGTCCATGTCTAGGATACTGTTGGCCTTGGTGGTGGTGTGTATAGGTTGATCCAGCTGATTGGAGGTTATGAATCCCAGAAAGCGTTGGCCTAATGTGTCGGTACATGAGTAGGTATCCCAGTTAAGTGTGGGGTAGTGTCAGTCTCACATCAGTAGTTCCTGTCTGAACCCTACTGTCCAGTACGCCAAGAAATGAGGGCCGTTAACCGTGGGGTATGGTGTGGAATCCATAGCAAGTTAAAATGTGTATAGCAGTTATGGCCACAGTTAGTTGCACTTGGATTACCTCTGATGCATTGTGCTAAGTAACCAGCCTGGAGGTGTGTACATCCTTGTTAAATATGGACACACCTCAGCCGTGGGTGTTCCGGTCCTGGTTACATGACTGAAAGGTGTGGTCTGCGTATAACCTGTCAGTGCAGGGGTGCTCTCCAGAGCCTAGAAGCAGGTCCCAGTCACTGCAGAGATATCAAAGTGGTCCATTATAAGGAGTGCCTCACCTGAGTCCGTTAGAGATGAAGATGTCAAGCATTGAGTAACATTACCCTCAGGTTTTGCTTGCCTGTTCCTGTTCTGGTGGTGAATATGTTATTGGAAACTGTCCAAGACAGGCAGTATAGGAGCAGCAAGAGCCTTAGATGTTATCCGTAATCCCAGGGCCGACAGGTGTAGGTCATCTGTGCCAAAGCATCGTGTTTTGCCGACCATGTCATTCAAAGCAGACAGATACTGGATGCCTGTGGAATGACAGCAGAAGCATAGGCAACTGTTGAAATGAAACATTCAGTCGTTGTACAGTGGTATCTGTCTGGATGAATGCAGAATGCTTCTCAGGGCTTGGGCGATACCTTCCTGGGCTACAAGATCGGAGAGCTATTGCATGTCCCTGTACATGTAGTCCAGGAAGTTACATCTCAGGGCATTCACACTAACATGGAGAATGACAGTCAAATCGTACCTGGTGAGGTGTGCCATGGGTGTATAGGTTATGTTGTGGATCCTGTTACCCGACAGCCAGATGAAAGCGACTATCGCCTTGTGTAGCCTGCTGAGTGGGACATCAGTGTGACCACCTACAGAGTCACCTATGACTAGTGTGTTGGGTATGTTATAACACCCTATTGGCTGTAGTTGATGGGCACACATGAGTCTGTGGACTATAAGTAATTGGTGTTGTGTTTGGTGATGGGGGCTGCCTCTGTTGCTTACACAGAGAGTATGGAGAGGTTCTGCAAATGTGGTAGTCATACTATTTGTGGCCTGTGGTGGTGGAGATCTAGTGAGACTATGTGATGAGTGGGGTGTGTTGCAAACGTTTAACATCCCCACATGAATGTCAGGTTCAGTCTGGGTTGGAGAGATCATTACCCCCAGCATGGCTACATATGTGCATCTCCCACAGACTGTAGTGTCGTATGTTAGGAGGTGAGCATTGACTGTGTACATGAGACAATTGCTATACTGCCTCATGTTTGTCATATCCATCATATAGACAGGCAATAACACTGGTAATTGACACTTGGACATGCCTGTATATTCAACCATGTCTCACAAGATATGTGAGGTACGTGTGTACAACAGCTGTTGTACTGTAAGCAAGCTGGAAATGTAAGGACAAACAGTGTACTTGTAGGAAATTAGTTGGAATGGGTGCTATAGTAATTAGTAGCTCATGAAGTGCTTACATGTTCTGAACAAGTGCTGAGCATGAATATGCAATACAGATAGGGTGTTGGATAATATAAACCCATTGCCCCCCCCAACAGGTACACAATCACATATTCATGAACACTACAGAAACCCTGTAACCATAATTATGATGGTACAGGGTGCACTCAGGCTGCATGTGACCTGTCCACATCCCTGGTCGTATCATACACATATGGCAAAACAGTTTGCTCTACACATACACTTCCATGTAAAACATAGGTTCATGTCAGTCTGTGAAAACACTGAATGGAGCACAGCAACAGTCATCACAACCCACAAAGTGGAGACGCCACTCATAATGGGAGGCACTGCACTATTACCCTGCTGAGTATGGTCTGCAAGTCCATGAACCTTAATCAACGTAGATGTTAGCAGTACAGATGTAGACATGATGTACAGATGTACAGATGACAGTACAGATGATTTCACACTGCATAGCATACCTGTGACAGGTCATAGGACATCATCACCCATACTGTGTTCCAGCTACACTGAGTATACTAGATGTACCTTCGTATGTCACAGGAGTGTTCTACCAGTGGCCTGTTGACAGAAGCAACACTACAAAAGGTGTCTGAGTGACATGTGCATATCACACCAGTGGCAGCTACAGTAAAACAGGGTTAATGTTTTGTACTCCCCCCTCATTGTAGCCCATACCACACAGACAAATGGGAAGCATCTGTGTATGTAAGGATGTGAATGGCCATGACCTAGAAGCAATAGCTGTCTCAGTGTTGTGGACAACATACAGAATGGGCTTTGTGGGTGAGGTGCATGACATATGTGCACAATCTGACAGCTGCTTATTGCATTGTCACCGCTAGGTTAATAACCCTGTACTCATTAACTACCACCTAGGCAGCGGTCAACATTATGGAAACTGTGTGTAAGGGATGGTGCTGTGCAGTTTACCTCCCTGAGCTGGTGACATCTCCAGGCCTATTAGGTAGTCATACGAGGCACCCAAGTCATGACAGGGTGCCATTCATGAGCATGGAGATCATTGGACAGCCATACTCAGCACTCGAGTGACCAATATCGGATCACATATCACCTTTAAAGGGTATTGGCCATGCGTGGATGGGTGACACCAGCCTTCACAATCCTCACCTCCACTATGCAGCATGCTGGCTACCCTGCATAAAGACATGTGCAACACTGTGATGTTGGACATGCTACACATACATATCCTGATCTGAAAGACATATGTCATGGACAGCCACCTTCCTACTACAAGGATCGCCACATGCTGGATAGATCCCTGTGCCATACATGTTACATACTCCTGTCATACCATGCAACCCTGTCCATCAAAGCTGCACATGCCATCTCTGTCATACATGGTGTGATGACCGCATGGAAGATGTATCATTAACTGTCTGGAACAGTAAGGTGGCACTGATGCACCTGGCGGTGGCAACATGGCTGTCGGATACAGCTAGGAAACCTCACATCCTATGCCCATACATGGCCCAGGGCATACAAACTACTGCATGACCTTGTCTGTACATGCTATAGTTGATAACCATCCCTGCGAATAACATCCGGCTAGCCATTGTCCCATGTGTATCACATGTGCAACACAGGCAATACATGGCAGGATGTTGAACTGCTGTACAGTGCCGTGTAGATGTATATGGCAAAACACATGCATGTAAAGGTTTCCATGCGCATGTCTGCATTGTCACTTCTCATGCCCGTTAAGGCAGTGTATGTGTTGATATGTGACATATACACAGCATCAAGGTCAACAGCATTACTGTGGACACATCCAGGCATGTGCTGATAGGTAAGAACACCAGTACAGGCAAACAGACATGCCCACATCAAGACAGCATTCACATGGAGTATGAGCAATGTAATGAGGTGACACACATATACGGTGATAATATCCAATGCACAACGGGTGTTACATGTGTGTGACACAAACATGTCAGTCTTGTCAGTGTCATGACGATTTGCAAAGATAACTGTTCATATGTACTAGATTTAATACACATGTATGTGCAGCTGTATCTCTGTGCATCTCTGAGATACTGTGACCTGTCTCCATCATTATGTCTTCCAGATAATGTCTTGTTCATGCCTGCCAGCATATAGGCGCTTGGAGGATGATGCCTTCATACTGCACCTCCATGATAACTATGAGGTATTGTTCAGCCATGTGCCACAGTATGCCCAGCAGTGTGATGACCTGTGGCAGGAACTTTGCAGGAGGGTTAATGATGTGGGTGGCCATAACCGCACCTACCAGCAGGTGCGCAGACACTGCATGGACCTGATACGACATGTGAAACAGAGTGCCAATGCAATTACCAGGGTACAAGGTAGAACAGGTGGTGGGCCACCAACCCAACCCCCACTCACACCTCCTGAGGAGCTACTGGCCAGCCTGGGGACCCCCTCAGAACAGCATCCACAAACACTAGCTGCCATCATGGAGGTGGATGTCTCTCAACCACCGAGCCTGGAGTTGCCTGGTAAGTCACTACTGCACATATAACTATTATATCCCATTTAGTTGCATGTGTCACTGTACAATATGTAATGTAACATCATATGCAAGGTATGTTTACACACATGCCACATACTATAGTATGCTACCCTGTGTATGCACACATGTGCATACTGCATACTATATGCTATTGTACAGGCAAATGTGTTAACATGCACAGTGCACCCTGTAGCTGTCATACACTCATGGATAATGATCAAACTGCTGTGTCACTCCTATACAGGTACCTCTGGCGTGCGGCACAGACAGCAGTCCGTTGCAGGTGAGACAGTTATCAGTATCAGGCATGTTAATGTATAGATCTATTCGCCATGTGGCCAGTTAACACATGTACACATAATGTATGGTCCAGTCATGATATACAGGTCACATCTGTCATTAATCACACTGGCTACCCATGTGCAATATATACAAACTAAATGAAACATCAACATGAAACCACAGTATCTGTCATTGCTAGATGTGTGGACAGCTGTGCATACAACAGTGGAGGTGTTGTTCAATGTAGGAATATGTACTATACATTGGAACAACACATGTGTGGTACGCAAACAGTACCACACAGTGAGCTGGGATATGGGCAGTCCACAGGATTCACCATTGTGGAATATGCCCCTGCAATGGGTGCACACATTGTGATGTGCCATCTGACATGTCCCAGACATGTAGTGTTCCGGCTGCAACATTGTCTCACTATCCCATAAAACATACCACACATACCAAACATACAACCCATTGTCTGCATAGCCATGTGGACAGTGACGTATCTGACATCTATGGGTGTATGTCATATGGGACAACACAGACATGTGAGATAGATGGCCATCACAAACATTTGGCCAACACATGTTCACACATGGCCATGGAGGATGGCCAGAGACATGTAGCAACACACAGTAGATGTGATGTGTATACACCCTGTTGCACATTGTTCACACATGGTCCAACTATAGCCTTTGTTGAATGGTTATATAGTTGATGTGGAACACTGGACATCCTAAAAGCCTGTGCACAGCTCGTGGAGGTGTCACTTAATTCGACCATATAAGATGTGTTGAACATCATGACTGTGTCACAGCATGACAGTAGTCACCTGTACAGCTTCCACAGACATAGACACCACATCAGGCCACAGATACCATACATTTCCCTTGCTGCTGTTGGACATCACTGTTAGCCATGCACCTCGTGTGTGTGGTACATAAATGTCATGTGGGACATGGTGTATTGACAAGTCTGCCATGTGTGGACACAGTTGCCAGGCAGCTAAGACATTTTAGTAGTTGTGCAGGGGTGTCATCCGTAAGTCTTCCGGTGATCTGTCACATGACACAGCATGGTTTAGTGTGTATACACCTCAGCAATGTAAGTCACAATCCATAGTATTTATGTAATGTGTATGCACGCAGTCATGGCTATGCACTGTGTGTGTATTCCACACTGTATAGCAATATAGACGCCTCATGATGCCATGCAATGGCACAGTGTCTGTACTTCACACTGTATAGCAATGTAGATGCCTCATACTACCCTTCAATGCTCATGCACATCTGCTAAAAGAGCATTCTATCTGTAGGGCATACAGACAACACTGCAATGTGATACCCATTACACTGCTGTATGTGTGTCAGGACACCACTGTGTCAAACATGTATGCATGTCAATGCACACATCACATACTAAATGTTAATGTCAAGGGCACATCAGCCATGTGTACTGTTAACCTGTGCTGGTCCACATGATGTATCACAGGGATGCATGCTTACTACCATGATTGTGTGAAATGCATGGCTTCTGATATGACACCTGATTGCTGTTGTGTACAACCCAGGGATGTATGCTAACTACCACTATTAATGTCTGAGCTGCATGCTGTCTGCTGTATCACATGCATGCTGCATGCCTTCTGTCAAATCACATGCATGGTCTGTCTCTGTGTCTGTGTGTGTGTGTGTCTGTCTCTGTGTCTGTGTCTGTGTGTCTGTGTCTGTCTCTGTGTGTGTCTGTCTTTGTGTGTGTCTGTGTCTGTCTCTGTGTGTGTCTGTGTTCATGTCTGTCTCTGTGTGTGTCTGTCTCTGTGTGTGTCTGTGTGTGTGTCTGTGTCTCTGTCTGTGTGTAGTAATGCACAAAAAACCAAAGACAAGCAAAGAATAATCCATGACCTTGAAGAAAGGAACCGAAACTCTGCTAAAGTCCAAAAGGCTGTATTTTTATTTCTGAAGTATTCCAAAAGTCACAGATAAAATCACACAAAAGGCTGTATTTTTGTTTCTGAAGTATTCCAAAAGTCACAGATAAAATCACACAAGCGCTTTCGCTCAGGCAATCCTGAGCTTTATCAAGTGAAAACAAATTGCAGTGTGCAGTAACCTCCATTAAATAGCCTGGCAATTATACAATTAATTAATTAGTGAAATCTAGTACTAAGGTACTCTGGTGCTTTAAAGTTGGGTGTTAAAAAAGTTAATCATTATATCAACTCAAAAAATGAAATGTTTGCAATAACATGTGCACTTAAATAAAAATGACTAACCATAAAAAACATTTTAAAATGCCAGTTTCCTAGGTTTCAGAACATAAAAGTCTGAAGTCTGATTGGGGTTGTAGATTGTTGAAGAATATGCTTAAAAATGTGTTTAGATTGTCAGTGAATTGTTAAAAAATTTTTTTCATTATTACTTTACACTGATAAAAACATGCAATAAAATATGCATGAGATATTTTTAATGCCCATCCATCTAACATTTCATATAGAATTTGATTTATTAGTCGGAGTCCTATAACCGTGGATGTTCAATAATTTAGTGTGCTGTGTGGAGATGCTATGGTATGAAGGGGGTCAAGTGTGAGAGTTATAACCTAGCCCTCCTAAGCTTGAGGACCGGTTTAATGCTGATCGTCCCAGTCAGACCTGGTGGCTTCCCTGCATTCAGTCTCAACTGCCATAATAGTTCACGGTAGCCCAAGGTGGATTCCCAGTCACCACCTCTTGCATCTGGCTCAACCTGTTCCAGGACTAGAAACTGGATTTTGGGTTCTGGGCAGGAGAGTGAGTGTTTGTAGAAGGCGTTGGTTTCCTTCTTCCTGGTCATGTCATAAAGATGCTCATAGATACGTTTTCTTAATTCCCTCTCAGTTTTGCCCACATAGAAACTTTGACAGTTGGTGCACATCCCCAAGTATACAACCCCTCTAGAGGCACAGGTGTAAAATCCAGTGGGGTGTATCTTGTAGTTCCTAGACGGGAGGTATGGTGCTGTTTCTTTGGATATGGCATGACATTGGGCACAGGCACCACATTTGAATGTGCCCAGCCTTGGTTGTTTTACCCTCATCTTTTTTCTTTGATTTCTTTCAAATAATTCCTTTAAATTAGCCCCTCTTTTATGAACAAAACTGGGTTTAGGTGGTATGTAGTCCTTTAGTTCTTCAAAGAGCGTTAAAACCGGCCAGTGATGTACGATTGTTTCTTCCAATTCATAGGAATTTGATGAGTATGTGTGTGCAAAACTGTTAGTATGAACAGTATCCTTGTTTTGTGTATTGTTGGTCACTGGTACAAACCCCCCCCCCTAGTATTGGTTTGTAGAGGGAATGTCGTGCAGATTTTACCTCTGCTGCTAGAGTTAGAAATAGTTCCAGAGGGTAACCTCTCCAAGAAAAGGTTTTTCAAAATTCCACCTCAGAATCAAAATCTTTCTCCGTACTGCATCTTCTACTTACTCTGATGCGCTGCCCCTTAATGATCCCCCCAAATTGATATGGTGGGTGGGCACTTTCAAGTGTAGCAAGGAGTTAGAAAATGTTGCCTTGCATGTAGTTTGGAATGGAAAGTTTTCTGATTGTAGTCCTTGTAAAGAGTAATGTCCAGATAATGAAGTTCGTGCTGATCCACTGTGTGTGTGAATTGTAGGAAATTCGTTGTTGAATTGATGTGTGTAAGGAATTCAGATAGGTTCCCTTCAGAGCCAGACCATAAAATACAGATGTCGTCCAAATAACGTCTGTAGAAGAGAATGTGATCTTTCCATGGGGGTATCAGAACGAATGTATGCTCCCACATGTGCAATACTATATTTGAGAAGGATGCACAAGATGCCCCATGGCAACCCCTTGCGTTGCGGTATAATTCACCATTAAAAAAGATGAAGTTGTTGGACAAAACCATCTCCATCATTTCGGTAAGCAAGTTGGACATTTTGTTACTAAGGGTTGTCTTCTGGCCTAGAAATTGGGCAAACCATTCCAAACCTTTTGATGAGGGATGCTGGAAAACAGATCTTTGATGTCCACTGTGACCATTAAGGTGTCTGGGGAGTAGCAAGAGGTGGGAATGTCCCGGAGGAAGTGCCAAGAATCCTTGCAGACATGGGACAATAAAGACGTGTATTCTTTGGTCATGTAATCAATAAATTTTCCCAGGGGCTCAGTCACTCCACCTGCTCCTGATACAATCGGCCTGAATTGTAGTGGATTTATTCCTTTGTGGGTTTTAGGTATCCCAAAGATGACTGGTATTCTGGGCTTTTCCACATGTAAGTAGTTGTAGACCTTTTCATTGATGGCCTGTTGTAATAGAAGGTCACTAAGATAGTACTTGATCTCAGCAAAGGCTATATTGATCTCGTTTCATGAAACCGTCTCGTATTGTTCGTCATTCTGCAACATAGTGTGCATGTGGGCTTCGTAATCCTCTGAGAACATAAGGACAATTCCCCCTCCTTTATCAGGTTTCATGACCCTGATTTTTTCTTCATGCAAGTGTTCAATAAAATTCATTTCTTGTTCAGAAAAATTTGGATGAAGTAGAATTTCTTGATTATTATGTACTTTCCTGAAGTCATTTTCCACTAACTTTTCAAAAAAGAGGATTATTGGGTGTAGTGGGGGGTTAAAGAGACTTGTACGCGTTGGGCCTGCTGCATTAAGTGTTTGCCCTTTAAAAATCAAATTTAAGTTTAAAGCTCTGGTAAACATTTTTAAGTCTATCAAAGCTTGTGTTAAATTCATGGGTTTAGTTGGGACAAAATGTAGCCCTCGGGTAAAAACATCAAAAGCATTTATAGGAAGCCCCAACCCCAATCAGACTTCAGACTTTTATGTTCTGAAACCTAGGAAACTGGCATTTTAAAATGTTTTTTATGGTTAGTCATTTTTATTTAAGTGCACATGTTATTGCAAACATTTCATTTTTTGAGTTGATATAATGATTAACTTTTTTAACACCCAACTTTAAAGCACCAGAGTACCTTAGTACTAGATTTCACTAATTAATTAATTGTATAATTGCCAGGCTATTTAATGGAGGTTACTGCACACTGCAATTTGTTTTCACTTGATAAAGCTCAGGATTGCCTGAGCGAAAGCGCTTGTGTGATTTTATCTGTGACTTTTGGAATACTTCAGAAACAAAAATACAGCCTTTTGTGTGATTTTATCTGTGACTTTTGGAATACTTCAGAAATAAAAATACAGCCTTTTGGACTTTAGCAGAGTTCCGGTTCCTTTCTTCAAGGTCGTGGATTATTCTTTGCTTGTCTTTGGTTTTTTGTGCATTACTTCACTTGATCTTGTCTGCCATGGCCAACGGAGAAGAAACCTTTAACCCAGGAGAAACTCCTGAAATGCTGAAAAACACTACAAACGATCTTCCGGTATTGGTACTGGTTGCACTCAAGGAGCTCACTAACTTGCTGAAACCCACTACGGCTGCTTCACCAGGGCTAGCTTGCAACCAGCAGCAAGCACTACAAAATAACTTTGGATTACCGGTAATTGCGGACCCGGAAGAGGGTACAAGCTCCACAATATCCTCCACGGACATGTCTGGCGCCGGATCCAAAAGAAACAACTTTACTCGTCGCCATGAAGCTACCAGAGCTCCTGAAACTAACGTACAACTAGGGACCAATGGAACTAGCAATCCTGCTTTGAAACATAGAAACAAGGATGTAAACTTTACAAAATGGGCTGGTCAACGCTTCACCTTTTCTAAAGGTAGTAACAATTCTAATAATTTCTCTAACTTTGATCAGAGCATGGACTTGTTCAAGGACAAATTATACTCCTTAAGGAGTACACAGCTGGAGATAGACTACTTGAATGAATGTCTGAGAGTAAAACGTGTCCCGAAAGGGCTACGCTTTTTTAAATTTCCAAACAATGTCCAGTATGGTACTGATTATTATTTTAACTTGTGTGAGATTTTTGATAAAGCTGGATTGGAAATGTTGCATGTAATGGTAGGGGAATATGAACTGAAAGCACAAACATTAATGAATGAACTAGACACTTTAAACAATGAGTTAACATCTAGTACTAATTTTAGTGCTTTTAAACCAAACTATGACAAGGTTTTTGACAATGTTGATGTTTTTTGTGATAAGATTCTTAACAGAAAACTAAGAAAATTAGAACGTGATCTCATCGAATATAGGGATGGCCTTGCCTACCCTAGCCCCAATGGTTACAATAAAACTTCTTCCAAAAACAACACCACAAACACAGATAGGGCTAGTGACACATATGACAGACAAGAGGAACCCCTTAGAAGAAGTGAAAGGCTAGCAGAGAAGAACAGAAGGGTACTAACAACCAGGATTTTCAACAGAACCCCGGCCAGACCGGGGTTTGGGGACAGAGACAAAGGCAGGCACCGAGGTCTTGGAATTTTGTTCACTAACAAACCACCATACACCAACTACCCTAACATCCCTGGATGATCCTATAACTGACCAAGCCCCAAATCTGGGTTTACACAATCAAAACCCTACTAATATTGAGGGTAACTGCACTATTTCAAGGAGAAACAACTTTGCTATATACAATTATACGGACATGAACCTTCCTATAAATGCTTTTGATGTTTTTACCCGAAGGCTACATTTTGTCCCAACTAAACCCATGAATTTAACACAAGCTTTGATAGACTTAAACATGTTTACCAGAGCTTTAAACTTAAATTTGATTTTTAAAGGGCAAACACTTAATGCAGCAGGCCCAACGTGTACAAGTCTCTTTAACCCCCCACTACACCCAATAATCCTCTTTTTTGAAAAGTTAGTGGAAAATGACTTCAGGAAAGTATATAATAATCAAGAAATTCTACTTCATCCAAATTTTTCTGAACAAGAAATGAATTTTATTGAACACTTGCATGAAGAAAAAATCAGGGTCATGAAACCTGATAAAGGAGGGGGAATTGTCCTTATGTTCTCAGAGGATTACGAAGCCCACATGCACACTATGTTGCAGAATGAACAATACGAGATGGTTTCACGAAACGAGATCAATATAGCCTTTGCTGAGATCAAGTACTATCTTAGTGACCTTCTATTACAACAGGCCATCAATGAAAAGGTCTACAACTACTTACATGTGGAAAAGCCCAGAATACCAGTCATCTTTGGGATACCTAAAACCCACAAAGGAATAAATCCACTACAATTCAGGCCGATTGTATCAGGAGCAGGTGGAGTGACTGAGCCCCTGGGAAAATTTATTGATTACATGACCAAAGAATACACGTCTTTATTGTCCCATGTCTGCAAGGATTCTTGGCACTTCCTCCGGGACATTCCCACCTCTTGCTACTCCCCAGACACCTTAATGGTCACAGTGGACATCAAAGATCTGTTTTCCAGCATCCCTCATCAAAAGGTTTGGAATGGTTTGCCCAATTTTAGGCCAGAAGACAACCCTTAGTAACAAAATGTCCAACTTGCTTACCGAAATGATGGAGATGGTTTTGTCCAACAACTTCATCTTTTTTAATGGTGAATTATACCGCAACGCAAGGTTGCCATGGGGGCATCTTGTGCATCCTTCTACGCAAATGTAGTATTGCACATGTGGGAGCATACATTCGTTTTAATACCCCATGGAAAGATCACATTCTCTTCTACAGACGTTATTTGGATGACATCTGTATTTTATGGTCTGGCTCTGAAGGGAACCTATCTGAATTCCTTACACACATCAATTCAACAACGAATTTCCTACAATTCACACACACAGTGGATCAGCACGAACTTCATTATCTGGACATTACTCTTTACAAGGACTACAATCAGAAAACTTTCCATTCCAAACTACATCGCAAGGCAACATTTTCTAACTCCTTGCTACACTTGAAAGTGCCCACCCACCATATCAAAAGAGGGGATCATTAAGGAGCAGCTCATCAGAGCAAGTAGAATATGCAGTACGGAGAAAGATTTTGATTCTGAGGTGGAATTTTTGAAAAAACTTTTCTTGGAGAGAGGTTACCCTCTGGAACTATTTCTAACTCTAGCAGCAGAGGTAAAATCTGCACGACATTCCCTCTACAAACCAATACTAGGGGGGGGGGTTTGTACCAGTGACCAACAATACACAAAACAAGGATACTGTTCATACTAACAGTTTTGCACACACATACTCATCAAATTCCTATGAATTGAAAGAAACAATCTTACATCACTGGCCGGTTTTAACGCTCTTTGAAGAACTAAAGGACTACATACCACCTAAACCCAGTTTTGTTCGTAAAAGAGGGGCTAATTTAAAGGAATTATTTGAAAGAAATCAAAGAAAAAAGATGAAGGTAAAACAACCAAGGCTGGGCACATTCAAATGTGGTGCCTGTGCCCAATGTCATGCCATATCCAAAGAAACAGCACCATACCTCCCGTCTAGGAACTACAAGATACACCCCACTGGATTTTACACCTGTGCCTCTAGAGGGGTTGTATACTTGGGGATGTGCACCAACTGTCAAAGTTTCTATGTGGGCAAAACTGAGAGGGAATTAAGAAAACGTATCTCACGAGCATCTTTATGACATGACCAGGAAGAAGGAAACCAACGCCTTCTACAAACACTCACTCTCCTGCCCAGAACCCAAAATCCAGTTTCTAGTCCTGGAACAGGTTGAGCCAGATGCAAGAGGTGGTGACTGGGAATCCACCTTGGGCTACCGTGAACTATTATGGCAGTTGAGACTGAATGCAGGGAAGCCACCAGGTCTGAATGGGACGATCAGCATTAAACCGGTCCTCAAGCTTAGGAGGGCTAGGTTATAACTCTCACACTTGACCCCCTTCATACCATAGCATCTCCACACAGCACACTAAATTATTGAACATCCACGGTTATAGGACTCCGACTAATAAATCAAATTCTATATGAAATGTTATATGGATGGGCATTAAAAATATCTCATGCATATTTTATTGCATGTTTTTATCAGTGTAAAGTAATAATGAAAAAATTTTTTTAACAATTCACTGACAATCTAAACACATTTTTAAGCATATTCTTCAACAATCTACAACCCCAATCAGACTTCAGACTTTTATGTTCTGAAACCTAGGAAACTGGCATTTTAAAATGTTTTTTATGGTTAGTCATTTTTATTTAAGTGCACATGTTATTGCAAACATTTCATTTTTTGAGTTGATATAATGATTAACTTTTTTAACACCCAACTTTAAAGCACCAGAGTACCTTAGTACTAGATTTCACTAATTAATTAATTGTATAATTGCCAGGCTATTTAATGGAGGTTACTGCACACTGCAATTTGTTTTCACTTGATAAAGCTCAGGATTGCCTGAGCGAAAGCGCTTGTGTGATTTTATCTGTGACTTTTGGAATACTTCAGAAACAAAAATACAGCCTTTTGTGTGATTTTATCTGTGACTTTTGGAATACTTCAGAAATAAAAATACAGCCTTTTGGACTTTAGCAGAGTTCCGGTTCCTTTCTTCAAGGTCGTGGATTATTCTTTGCGTGTCTCTGTCTGTGTGTGTTTGTCTCTGTGTCTGTGTGTGTCTCTGTCTGTCTCTGTTTCTGTGGGTGTGTTTCTGTGTCTCTGTCTCTGTCTCTATCTGTCTCTGTCTGTGTGTGTGTCTGTGTCTCTGTCTGTCTCTGTCCCTGTGTGTGTGTGTGTGTGTGTGTGTGTGTGTGTGTGTGTGTGTGTGTGTGTGTGTGTCTGTGTCTCTGTCTCTGTCTGTGTGTGTGTGTCTGTGTCTCTGTCTGTGTGTGTGTGTGTCTCTATTGTAATGTAGAGTCTTTGTTTGCATTCACAGGTGATGTAGGTGCGTTACCCTCCTGCGGTCCCTCTGATGTTAGTGTCCCCACAGACTCTAGCAGTGATGAACATATGCTTGAGGTACAGGCAGGGTTGTCAGTGGCTGAATCTGTGCCAGTGGTTGTCATCCCAGCTATATCCCCCTCTTCCCCGCACACAGTTCTCATGCCAACACATACCCCATTACCAGTGGCCATAGAGGAAGGACAGTCAGCGTGTGTTAGCTTGGAACAGGAATGTGTGGTGGCTACAGAAGGTGTGTCTTCACACCATGGTGTCAGTGAAATGACTGCAGATGTGCCACACAGGCATGTGGCCAGTGCTGCTCGTAGGAGGACCTCTGGCAGACATGCACCTGCAGGACAGAGCGCAGCAGCTGGTGTCACCAGACGCATGTTTCAGACTGTAATGGTGGCACAGGCACGTGCTGGACAGCAGAACAGAGAAGGGCAGAGGCTTCAGAGGGCTGCTATGCATTCTTTAAATGACAACATCCAGGCACTGGCAAATGCTCAACAGCAGATTGCTGACATTTTGGACAGGCGATTGGGTGACATGGTTGAAATCCTTGACTGTGGCATGGCAATCCATGAGCATGAGCTGTCTGTGTTGGAACATCTGGTAGGAGTGAGGCGTAGGCCATGTGGACGTAGGCCAGTTACACCACCTGGTGCAGGTCTACGTGAACGAGCTACCTCACATGCCCGCTCCCATAGTGCCAGTAGCAGTAGCAGTGCAGCTGGTGCTGTGCTGTCCACACCAGGACACAGCAGGCCATGTGGACATGGCCCTGGACATTCCCAGCAGGGACACGGTTCCAGTGGACATGTGTCATCAGACACTAGCCAATCTGTACCTCTGCCTGGTAGTGCCCGTGCAACCCCTGGCAGGCACAGGTCACATGGCCATGGCCGGACACAGTGAGCTGTACATCCTGGTCTGTACAATCTGGAGCTGTCAATAATACCCCCTGTGTAGGCTGGACACATGGCAGAACTGTGTGCACACATACACACACACAGCAGAAACATCTGCAGGGCACCGCAACACCCACATGCATAACAACCGCACATGTCCAGTTAGATCACTGGCCCTAACCCACACACATGATGTCATCCACTGGTGCAGCCTATGCCCCTGGCAAACATTATCACCCTGTGCATATGATGATGTCTGTGCCGCATCCCTGTCATCCACACCATCGGTGCAGGGACATGCTCATATGGTCTGATGCGCAGGGTGAACAGAATAGTGAGATAAGTGTATATTACATTTGTTGTGTACTGTTGACACGCAGCAGACATGCCATGTAGTACAGGATTAGAATGCATTGTTATATGTTCACAGTATGTGTCTTGGTAACAATAGTAACAGCATGTTGGTAATTATGCCCTGCTTCCCTCCTTAAGGTCTAATTGCATGTGCCAATAAGTACCAGTGTTTGCAGTTTCCCATGTGTAAATGTGGAGTACTCACAGGCATGTATGGCAATACCAGCATGCTATACGTAGCCTCAACCTCACTGTTAGAAAGGCTAACATTCCACAGATGTCCACACATCTACTGATCCAGAAGCATGTGAGCTGTGTAATAGGCTACGGTGGCTAGAGACGTGACATCCATACCGGGTCACATCACAGGTACAGTGACATGGTGCGGGGGGTTTACACAGCGGTCTGGCTGATGTCAAGGGTAGAGGCCAGTTGATAGCATGAGGCCTCACTGTGTAGCAGTAATACACTTTCACATTACAGGATGAGAACACGCACAGACATACAGAGACACACACAGTAACACGCCCACACTCACGGGGTCAAAGACACTATAACGCACACTTGATAGTGTTGTGGTGAGGACCCCTGCCTATGTGGTAATCACCTTCACAGTACTGAGCACCCACATGAAGTGAAACAGAGAATGAACATGTACAGGTAGGCAGTAATGGCTGAGACCGACGGCATCAACAGGGTAGTAGATTGCATCACCATGAGGGGGTTAGGGTTCCTATCTGTTCTGTATGGTAGCATACACCCTCACTCCATGCACCAGACAGCCATACATACATACACACACACACTGTGGAGTCCACAAATGTCATTCACATACAGATAGCTAACATGTGTGTGATACACACACCACCCCTGCCTATGTCTTGCTTTCTACACTGCAGTATGTACAGATCTCTACAACAGTGTACAGGGGTGTGTAACAATTGGGATGTATTTCCCACCATACGCGGCATATATGGTCACACAAGCAAACACACATGTCAGTACTGTGAATCAAACACCTGCTATATGATGATACGTCTGACAGACATGCAGCAGTATTGCCCACATTATGTGTACCGACGCTACCTTTGGCAATTGTGCTGCTATATGCACATGGGAGGACGTAAGTGTTACAGGTGTCAAGTGATTTACAGTCAGTGACACCCTGACCGCTGTGTAGGTTGTATGTCTTCACCTTCAGGTAACAGTAACATAGTGTACTGTTTGCACATGTTATGGTAGGATGGCTTGTAACATACCTGTGAGCTGTCTTCAGCAAACATCCATCTGCAAAGGTGGACCACCACTTTATGTACACACATCCATCCATACCTGATGTACATCCTACCATACTGTCAGTATTTCACCATATACAGGTGTCAATGATGGGGCTGCATTGCAACTGCATGTTGTAGTTAGACACAGATGAACTGCATACATCAGCTACTGCACATGCATGGTAGTTGAATGCACACCACTACATGTACATGTGTGTTGGTCCTACATTCCTGTCATGTAGCCATGTTTGTATGCATTGCAATTGCTGGACATGTGTGGTGACATACATGACACATGGACTGTTGTATGATATGATAGTTGTCATGGGTAACTAGTACAGAGGGAATGTTACCTCAGTCAACATTGCTAACTTATGTACTGTTAGCATTCAACAGCCATGGACCTACCTTCCATGTGCATGCGTGTGATTGCTGTAGCCACTTGTCTGCATGGAGGACAGCAAAAGCTATGCTATGTACATATGTGTTCTGTGTGTGTGTGGGCCATGTACATATCCACGGCAATTACATGTATGTCATATCCAAACATGAGTGTGTTTTTTGGTGTACAGCAACAGTTATCTGTTACAGCTGTATAAGACCCAGGGCCCCCGTTATGTGCAGAGCTGACCTGGTTATGAACAGTGGTGTCATTACATTGCATAACACATGATGGAACCCTGTCAGTATATGTGTAGTCTGCACAGTTGCTGTAGAGCTATGTACAGTCCACTGGTCATGAGTAACATGGTGTTGTACTAATGTATGGATGTGTGCTGCTGGTCCAAGGAAATGGTGATGTCTGAGAGCTACATAGTAGAATGCAGCATTTACCACTGTGATCTGCACCTGACACATCTGTGATGGCTCTTGTGTGTGCACTGGTCAGTACATGTGAGTGGCCTGCTGTGGCTTAGTGGTACATCATGCAGACTGGTGAGTCCAAGGTGTGGGGTTTGAGACAAGGGTATGTACGTGGGGACACTAACACCTGGAGTGGTCCGTAATGGTCTTATGGCCCACATATCTGTATCTGAGGTATACGGTGGTAGTGCTATTGTGCACAACTGTGTCATATGCCAGGTGTTCCTCACTGCAGAGATGTCCGTATTCCCCATTGTTGGATCTGGATTGTCAGCTGTGATTACAAATGCTACACATCTAGCACTGAAGACCGGTGTCAGATATATGTAGTGCAGCGTTTATGCTAACAATGTTGACTATCGACACACTGTGCCCTTCCGTGTTTAGAATCCGTGTGCATACAAGACAGCCCTTCACTACTACTAAGTGTGTGAGCAAGCCTAGTACGCCGTTGTGTAGATGGACACATAGTACATTCCAAACGGACGTGTGATACTAAGTGTGTGAGCATGCCCAGTGACACCTTGCGTTGGTTATGTGCCTCTGTGTATAGTCATGACCATTGTAATCCTGTATAGCGATAGTGGTCACCCAGACAACAGATGTCCATACCCCACGTCAGGATGGATTCCTACATTGAACACACTGTTTGACTGTCTTGAAATGTGTACTGTCTGTGGTGCGTCTCATATCTATGTAGTGTTGTAATAGTGCTCCGTAGATAGGCAGTTGTCCTGCTCACACCACTGCCATGTGTTTGTCTCTGTCTGCCTTGGAACAGTAATATGCTTTTAGACTGCTCACACTCCATACAATCCCTATCGGCGTTTGTTCCATTCTTGATGATGTCATCCACCTAGATGTATGCCTGTGGGAGTGCTGTGCTCCAGTAATCTTGGTAGTGCGTTCTGTAACTGCGTAATGCTTTAGTGTGATAAGGTAGTTCAGGCTATCTTCAAATCCCAGCCCTGCCAAGTGTGTGTGTTTCCAGCTGCCTGGTGGCCGAGTAATGCTTTTAGACTGCTCACTCTCCATACATTCCCTATTGGCGGCTTTGCCTTTGCTGATGATGTAACCCACCTAGAAGTATGCCTCTGGGAGTGCTGTGTTTCAGTAATCTCAGTAGCGCGTTCTGTAACTGCGTAATGCTGTAGTGTGATAAGGTAGTTAGGTCTATGTTCAAATCCCAGCCCTGCCAAGTGTGTGTGTGTTTCCAGCTGCCTGGGGACAGAGAAATGCTTTTAGAATGCTCACTCTCCATACATTCCCTATCAGCGTCTTTGCCTTTGCTGATGATGTCACCCACCTAGAAGTATGTCTCTGGGTGTGCTGTGTTCCAGTAATCTCGGTAGCGTGTTCAGTAACTGCGTAATGCTGTAGTGTGATAAGGTACTTAGGTTTATGTTCAAATCCCAACTCTACCAAGTGTGTGTGTGTGTGTGTTTCCAGCTGTCTGGGGACAGCATAATGCTTTTAGACTGCTCACTCTCCATACATTCCCTATCTGCATCCTTGCCTTTGCTGATGATGTCACCCACCTAGAAGTATGCCTCTGGGAGTGCTGCATGCCAGTAAACTCGGTAGTGTGTTCTGTAACTGCGTAATGCTATAGTGTGATACGGTAGTTAGGTCTATGTTCAAATCCCAGAATTGCCAAGTGTGTGTGTGTTTCCAGCTGCCTGGGGCCAGAGTAATGCTTTCAGACTGCTAGACTGCTCACTCTCCATACATTCCCTATCAGCGTCCTTGCCTTTGCTGATGACGTCACCCACCTAGAAGTATGCCTCTGGGAGTGCTGCATTCCAGTACTCTCGATAGCACATTCTGTAACTGTGTAATGTTGTAGTGTGATAAGGTAATTAGATCTATGTTCAAATCCCAGCCCTGCCAAGTGTGTGTGTGTGTGTGTTTCCAGCTGCCTGGGGATAAAATAATGCTTTTAGACTGCTTACTCTCCATACATTCCCTATCGGCATCTTTGCCTTTGCTGATGATGTCACCCACCTAGAAGTATGCCTCTGAGAGTGCAGTGTTCTAGTAATCTCGGTAGCGCATTCTGTAACTGCATAATGGTGTAGTGTGATAGAATAGACAAGTAGGTGTTCAATTCCAAGTCATGACAGGTGTGTGTGTTTGGCAGACGTTTCCTGTGTTGGTATCTGTGAGTGGCTAGCTCCAGAATGTGTTTTGTTGCATTCCTATATAGTGTCCACAAATGTCATAATCGGCCAAGAGACTGGGCTGTCAACACATACACATACATTTGCCAATAGGTCTGGTGGGTAAATGTCAGCAGCCCTACTCTTATCCTTACTACAATCTGACCCGTGTGATGCAATGTAACACACTTACCTTGATAGTAACACCACTACATAATGCAGGTGGCACATGTGGTTTCCCTTTCATTCTTGTCTAATGGTTTGGTGTCATGTGGTCCGCTGTTGTGATATACATTCAATATCTACGTCTGTGTGTGTATTTGTATATGTGTGTGTGTGTGTATATATATATATATATATATATATATATATATATATGTATATATATATATATTTATATATATATATATATATATATATATATATATATATATATATATATATATATATATATATATATATATATATATATATATATATATATATATATATATATATATATAGATATATAGATAGATATATAGATAGATATATATATATATATATATATATATATATATATATATATATATATAGACATTAGCACTATTGAATGTATGCACTGGATGATCTGTACGTGATCACCTCAGATGTATGTGTATCTGCCATAGCTTAGTGGTAAAGCGCATCGTCTGTGCTGTACAGGATCCCAGGTTCTAGTCGTGTAGAGACCGATTATTTTGTTGATGGGAAGAACAAGGGATATCGAATACAGTGATAGTAAGTCACCTTTAACCAGTTGTATGCGGATCTGAGCGACAGTAAGCAGTGATTATTAATATGGAGGATCAGTATGGGTCATATAACTATGCATTAGAAGACAATACTATGCAAATGAGGTTGACAATAGTGAATCCCGTTTATCCCCAGGGTGTGATGCAGATCCCAAGAGTATATGTGTGTAGATAGCCGGGTGCAGGACTGGAATATAGGTGAAGGCATGGGAGGGATTTTAGGCATACTGTACGTACATTGGAGTCCTGTGCCTCGGGATTGCTCCTGCCTTAGCACGCCTAAGCTAGGGGTATGTCTATACCTGCCTGGTGAAATTGGGAGGAACAACAGCAGTAGTGGAGTAGTCAAGGTGAACAGGCTGCACAGACAGGTGGTAATTAACACAATCAGCAGATTACATGGCCAGCCCGCCCATGAACACTACGGTAAAGTGACCAAGCACCATACACACAGGTTTCTCCCACACTCTACACCACCGGTGTATACATGCAGGGACATTTCTCGACACAATCTAACCAAATGAGAAGGGCTGCTGCAGGCAACATGGAGCAACATGTACAAGAATCTGAGGGTGGTGAGGATGTGAATGCTGTCAAACAACCCTTAGTGAGGTGACAGAACACTTTACAGACCTAGGGTAACCTACCAGGGGCTACATGGGCTGGAGATAATGGAGCGCTATGGGGTGGACAGAGAACCTCCTACAGCAGCTTGTTGAGCTGTGCTGGCCACACCTGACACATCGAACAGGCCAAGGGAAACCCATCCCAGTGGATACCAAGGTATGTGTTGGCCTAGGTATACTAGCCACAGGTACCTCCCAATGCACAACTGGGGATATCATGGGGAACTCACAGGCATCTGCATCCAGAGTATTGCACCAGTTCACGGACGCCATGTCACCACGTGCCAGTGAACACGTACATGTCCTCAACACACGTGCTTTGTTGGCCAGCAATATGCGTCTCTCCCACCAAATGGCAGACTACCCTGGGGTACTGAGTGCTATAGACTGCATGCACATACAAATCAAAGCACCACCCGGTGAGCGGGGTAGGGCCTGCAGTCACTGCAGGGGCATACCCTCCAACAGCTAGGCCATATGCGATGGACAGGGCGTTAAACTGAGTGTGTGTGCTGTCTGCCCTGGAAGCTATGATGATTCCGATATATGGCATCTGATGCAGCTGTACCACACCTTTGGCAATATGGACATCCCCTACAGTCACATAGTGGGGAATGCTGGGTAACCACTGGAGTCGTGGCTGATGACACCCATCAGCAATGCACACACACCTGAACAACTACACCATACTGAGGCACATGCACAGGCAAGACATATAATTGAGCGTGTGTTTGGGATGCTGAGGTCACAGTTCTGGTGTCTGGACACATCTGATGGAGCCTTGCAGTATTCACTAGCTACATGCACACAAATTGTTATGGTATGTGTTATGCTACACAATCTGATCCTGTGGTAACAGCTGCAGCAGGAACAGCATGGGGCAGGGCCACACAACCCCCCACCAATGCCAAGGCCTGTACAGGCACAGTGTGACTTGGAGGAGGAACTACCTGAGCTGGACCCAGTCGGCAAAAGGAGGCATGCACAGTATGACCTGCCCTTGGCAAGGAGGCAACACATGGCATATGCACTGACACAGTAGGTACCCAGGGAATTTCACCCTCTTTGACTCGTACAGACAGTACAAGAGATGCCAAACATGACACTACCTGTGCTCAGCCATGTACAGGAAGTGCACTGTGTGCATCCGACATAGGCAGCCCTCCAGCACCATCCTCAACTCTGGAACACCCCCAAGGTAAGTCAATCAACCTACCAATTGGCAGTTGTATTAGAATGTGTATTTACCTGTAGCTATGGTATGGATGTGAGCATACAAGGGAATTTGGTGGCCGACTGTTAGGGCAGCAGACAGTGCACATCCATAGTGGCACCATGACATCTGTAGCACAAACCGGGGTCACAATATTAGCCAGTAGTACACAGGGTGTCCTAACCCACTGCAGGTTATGGGCTGAACATCATGTCTGTCCATACAGCCCACACAAGTCTCATACAACTGGACAGGTGTAGACCACTACAGAGAAATGCTATACAATGGCCTCTGGAGATGCCCAATGGATGACCCCAAACCCCACAAACACACACAGACTACAGCAGGCCAGGCAGTTGGATGCAGGTTGTGAAGGCTAGGATGTCTGAAACCACTATGCTGGTAATTCAAGCTAGGATCTGACGTACGCTGGTATGCCTCCAACCAGCAATTTAGGTAGGTCCACACAATGAAATGGAGTACCTGGCATACCAGTACAGTAGTTGCAAATGTGTACAACTTTCAGCTGTGCCCCCCTTCCAACGTACACATGTGAGAGTCAGGTGCGCCACCCCCAGTGCTGTGTAGGACTGTGGATGCAGTTGAATGTCCCTCCACGCTGTGCAGAAATGTAGCAACACTCAATGCCATATGACCATTAGCTACCCTGCAGATACAGCATGCCACCTGTCGGTGTACAACGCAGGGGTTGGCACCACAGTACTGACTATCTGGACATGTGACACATGCGATCCAGTTGGCCATAGTGGGCATGCTTAAACACATGATGGTATGATGGTAATGTCAGTTGACAACATGCGTAACAGTCATACTGGACATACTCACACACTGAAACACAGAACGGCCAGGTCTACAAACACCAGTGGTCCGGACATATCTGACAGTACCTTGCTATACTGTTGGATGACTGTGCTGTATGGTATGTGTGTGGTACTGTCTATTGTCTTTATATATGCCATGGTGTATTGGCAATTCACATGAGCTGTGTGCGCAGGGTATTGCTACCAACATGTGCAAAGGACGGTCCTTTGTTTTCGTCCAGAACGACACCTTTGGATACAGAGTGGGTAAGGCACATTCCAGCAGGTGGGAGCAGTTGTGAGTGGGTTTGCATATTGTTAAGCACTGCTGACCTCTGATTATACTTGTTTAGACTCCACATTTCTTTAACAGTGCAATACTCGCATACCGGTAGACAAACATGCATACACCTGCTCGCTCACTCACTTGCACGTGCACCGACACTGGTTCATTCCATTTGTCACTCATGCTGGGTGGGTGCAATCCCTTGTGATGCCTATTACATCAGACTACATGATTACAGTATCGGTTATGGCTAAACATTATGCGACGGTGGGCGTTCGACTGTACGGACTCGGCGACCTGTCCAGTGACATAATCATATGATATGTGTCTTCCTCATACAATCTGCTCCCATCTGGCTGATACATGGGAACCGATACTCTGCGATGCTGACATGTAAATGTGTTTTGGGAAATGCATCTCTCGGCCGGGTCATGCTACCGCATACCTATTGTAGGATTTCCACCTTTTAGATTGTCCACATTCTAGGCGTAACACCTTTCCCACTTTGCATGGGACAGTCCCTCATTAGGCATATGTGTCATGCAACAATACTCTAGCCATAGCTAATGTCCCGATTACAGGACAATATTATATTCTACGTGTTTGTAATAGTTGCATGTAACGGTTATTGTATACATGACACGTCGATATGTTATGTGAAGTAGCATAAGCAACTTGACTGTTGCTAGACTAAGCTTTGATTTGTGTGACAAAGTAGCATAAGCAACTTGACTGCTGCTAGACTAGGCTTTGATTTGTGCGACTATGTATATGTCTGGACTATGCATGGCTGTAGGTATATTCTGACCTGGTACGTCTGACATTTCTACAGAGCACCTCCCACTTTGGCCATTTGGAAAGGTGGCAGCCCTGTAGGACCTATATGTAGAGCTGTCACATTTGGCAAGGTAATACATACCCACAGCCAGTAGTATACTGACTACTTCACCGGTTTGCATATGTTAAGGTTATTCTTGTAGCATTATAGTTGCTAATACTGTTTCCTTTAAAATGTACCTGTTTCAGATACAATATCATTTTATGACATCACTGCACACAATATATGAACTCTTTTCCCGATATCACAGGCCATGTGCCATAACATTCATTTTGCAGGACACAACTGCCCAGAGTAGAGTGTCCCTCACAAAGGCGGATAGGTGGTAACCCCACACTATTATGCTATCATCAACCTACGGTGGTCGGCAGAATATGCGCTTTTCGTCACTAGCAGACCTCACATACAAATGGGGGAGAATGAACATTGTATCAGGGGCACTGCATAACACCCTGAGGGACACATTTAGATGATTGGTTCTATTAACCTGACACATTGACAGTCACAGGGCATATGTATTAATTCACATTTGTCGAGGTACATGCTGTTCATGACTCATACATGTATTCATTAATCCTTACATGTATTCCGCCACCTGTCCACCTAAACGTACTAGTTCTGGAAGTGTTTAGTTAGGACTGTGTTACATTCTGATTCATAATCATGGATATCCCTGCTAATCGGGTACAAGGCACTGATATAGTCCCTATGTGTTCCCCCAATGGTTTACGGACTATGCAGTAGATGTGCTCTTCAGGTTTGGGAGGTATAGGCGTCTGCTATGCCCACATAGGAATATTAATTACTTCCACGGGGCGTGCCTAATACATCTCTGCCAACCAACACCTGCACACTTATGCCCATTATGGCATACCCGTGATTCCCCTACCTGACACTCCTCTACAGCACTCATGACTCATACTTACTGTGAGCGCAGCTGAGGTATGAACACACCCCTACACACTGCACACACTCCCTGTCTTGGGACACATTTCATACATTCTGTCAAACCATGTGTTATCAGACTTGCACAACCTACTGTTCCGTGTACAGCTACATCCTGCTCGCATCGATTACCACGGGTTCATATGTAAAGTGAATTATTGGTGTCCTGCAAGGGACCCCATTATCCATGTTTAAAGTGTAGACCTTGCAGATCTCTCACACTGGTAATTTCCTGCTGGTGTTTTTGAAAGCAGCGGTGTATTCAACTTTATTGCGTGTCTGTATGTCTGACCGGCCTAGCTGGGTGGTGTGGGAGGGCAACGTTTGTTTATTGGACCTCCCAGTAGAATATACCCAGTCTGTATAGCTACAGCAACATGTATATATATATATATATATATATATATATATATATATATATATATATATATATAATATTATATTTATATTTCTGTGTCTGTATATGTATGGATATAACTGTATATATATATATATATATATATATATATATATATATATATATATATATATATATATATATATATATATATATATATATATATATATATATATCTACATATATATATATATATATATATATATATATATATATATATATATATATATATATATATATATATATATATATATATATATATATATATATATGCTGTCAGGCATTACGTCTATTCCACCATCTGTTGACCTAATATCAATAGTTCTGGCGGGGTTTAGTTAGGACTGTGTTGAATTCTGATTAGTAATCACGGACGTCCATGATCATTGGGTACAGGGCACTGATATAATCCCTATGTGTACCCCAAATGGCTTATGGACTATCCAGTAGATATGCTCTTCATGTCTGGGAGTTATGAACGTCAGCAATGCCCACATAGGAATATTAATTACTTCCGCTGGGCGTGCCTACTACATCTCTGCCAACCGACACCTGCACACTTAGGCCCATTATTGCATGCCCATGATTCACCTACCTGACACCCCTCTACAGCACTCATGACTCATACTTACTGTGAGCGCAGCTGGTGTATAAACACACCCCTACACACTGCCCACTCTCCCCATCTCGGGACACATGTCATACGTCTTGTCAACCCATGTGTTATCACACTTGCACAACCTACTGTTCCGTGTACAGCTACATCCTGCTCATTTCAATGACCATAGGCTGCTTGTATAGTGAATTTTTGGTGTCCCGCAAGGGACCCTGTTATCCATGTTTAAAGTGTAGACCTTGCAGATCTCTCCCACTGGTAATTTCCTGCTGGTGGTTTGGAAAGCAGCGGTGTATTTACCTTTATTGCATGCCTGTATGTCTAACTGCCCTAGATGCGCGGTGTTGGGGGTAAATGTTTGTTTATTGGATCTCCCAGTAACATATGCCCAGTCTGAACATATGTTACCCGTAATTGCTTGCTGTACAGTAAACCGGTTATGTACATGTGTATATCTAAAATGACATATATATATATTTAATTTGTGTATATGTGAATATATCAGTAAATGTTGTATGTGTATGTATATATATATATATATATATATATATATATATATATATATATATATATATATATATATATATATCTGTGTGTGTATACACATCTGTGTGTCTGGTGACCAATACATTTCCCGTACAAACACACTTACACATGCGTATTGGGTTTTATCTCTGCTTCAACAGCATACTATTGCCTTAGTCATTATGACACCGACACTTTACTCCGGTTAACTTGTAATTGGTATATAGCACGTTATACAGTGGACAGATGTCGCACTTTGTTCATGTATGGAGTATCGCTGATAAGTGTGATGTGATACAGTGTCATTTGACCTATTCCTCATCTACACAGCCTAGTATGCCTGCTACTGTATTTGTGTCTGTGCACATTCATATTATTTATGTCAATAAATGGAGTGCATGTGTTACAGAGAATGTACGTCAACATATTGATGTCTGCATGTTGTTGTGTCTTTCGGCTTTTCCCGGTTAGGGGTTGCCACAGTGGAACTCTGGTCCGCTACTGATTGGCTGATAGACTTTTACGTGCCTAGTTGCCAGCCCTGACACACAACATTCAACGATGGTACGCCCATTCACGCATGTCTCCATGCAGAAGACGCTCTAGCTGAGAATCGCACCTATGTACTAGCTGACCTACACGGGCCACTCCATTGGAACCGGTGCAACCAACCCTGGCACTCCTGTATCCATAATGGCATAGCCATAGTTCCTCAAACCCACCCATGTTGAGTTTCCACGCGTAAAAAACATTAGCCACATGATATCGCAGTCATGACACACCTTTACACATTGCCCTCTCCAGGGCGTTAGGTGCCCTACACACATTTTGTACCACTTCGTGTATTATTTGCACATACGTGCTTTCCTGGTGTTATGGATTACGGCCATTTGCGCGTTACAAGTGTAGGTGCTCACAACATGAAATACATTCCGTCTGTGTGTAATGTTGACGTAGCAGTTCAACAATATTATGCCCACTGGTATAACCCTGCCTCTGGTGTGAATAGCAGTGCTCTGCTCACTCTTGCTCAGCTTTATCTGACATACGCTGCAAGCACTGTATAATACCTTAGTTGCTCTAGATTCCCTTCACAACCCGTGTGTATGCTTTCTCCTTTCGGCGTTCATTCTCTCTCTCTCTCTCTCTCTCTCTCTCTATATATATATATATATATATATATATATATATATATATATATATATAAAATTGTTATTTCTTTTCATGTATTTCTTTATTTTATGTCTGTGGATATATATCTTTACACACATCTACATAGCTATATATACATATATAAGTTACATCTGAACAAAACATACATTTCTTATGCTGGGAGCTGCTTACACACGTGCAGGCGCACTTGCATATCCTTATTGTGAGTTACATATGTTTACTGCCACTTCTTTGTGCTTAGGTGTGCCTTATTCATTATCATAGTTCCACTTTGATTGATGGAATCCGGTTAACGTCTCCATGCGAAACACATGTTCACCTTTATGTGTTTAAATGTTGGCTTTACAGCACAGAGGCATTCATTCCACAAGAAAGTGATATGTGCTATAGTCGTACTTGAACCGGGAATGCATTTACGTTAGGTGGATGCTCTAACCACTACACTATTGGTGTTCTGCTTCATTTATATATATACCTAAGGTTCATAGCTACCCTAACATATGCCTCACCGGTTCACTTACATAGCAGGCATCCATTCTCCTGCTGGGAAAACCGCGGTACTACACATATGACATTCCCTATTCCCTACTGCTCTGGACCCGTGCTGCATGTTTTCTCACTCCAAGGATATTCAGAACTCCAAAGCTTATAGTCCTCGCACATACATGTGTTTGATTGTCAGGGTGTTCATGTGGTGATCCGGGTTTAGGCTTGTCCGACTGTTGACCAGAACTTCTCTGACCCTGTTCTAATCTCAGACTTAGCACATGGATGGGGTTGGTCCCGATTTTAACATTCTACCTGTGTTTACAGATGCAGGGGTTTGGCCACATCTGACCAGATTATTATGTAGGCACTACATAATACAGTGTGGGGGGTGTTTCCACTACATAATACAGGGTGGGGGTGTTTCCACTGGTGTTTCCATTCACATTTGACTATTTCATTCACATACACGATGAATATTTTTCTGGACATCACTTATAACTTCACTACAGGTATGCAATAGTACTGTCTACATATGTGACAGTTGGTTGGTGTACATATGTGTACGGACCTCTGTAATAGTGACAGGGACAAGGCAATGAAAAATCAGGGACAATCACGGACACTTCTACAATATTAGTACTATTAACTTGAAACATGTTGACAGATTCAGAGCCATATGTATTAATACTTGTTTTCTGCAGTTAAACGCATCTATTACTCTTAATTACTGTCATTGGTCATTCAAGTGTCATACAACACCTTTCCTCCAAAGGTCACTGGTTTTGTGGGTGATTCAGAGGCTGGTCAGTTATTGTGCGAATGCTCTGACCATTGGTAGGGTTGCCACATTTACATATGTCCAGGATGGACTATATTCTGGACACACCAGATTGTTTAGGTCAACACATACCCACGGTCAGTACAGGGTTTAGAACATTCATTATTTTCCTAGATGAGAGCCTATTCCTGTAGCACTTTAGTTGCTTATTCTGTTTCTTGTCTGATTTACATATTTTACATCCAGAAATAACTGTTTTAGGCAACTGTTACATGACGTATGGTACATAGTTATTTCCTACAATCACAGGACATTTGCCATTGTATCATTCTTGGTCAGGACACACCTACCCAAACAGTGACTGTCCCTCACACAGTGGGTCAGGTGGCACCCTGCTTATGTCAGCACCTTAATCACCCTATTTCCAAGTGCCACTATGTGACTGTGTACAATATATTCTCTCAATAATTCTTGTGGGGAGACGTGCATCATGAGCAGGTGTTTGATCCTGGGTAGTAGGTTCTGCATGACCATCTAGAGGCTGAACAGTTTCATAAACCACTACTGCACATACAACGTCTGTCCAGATGTCTACAGGAGTGGACATCATGTCATGATACCAGGTCTGCTGTTTACATAGGATACGTATCCCATGAGGCATATCCAAAAATTGAACAAGGAAATGACCATCCATTCTTTTGGATTTATGAAAATGTGTTAGGGTTTTACATGCAAGGGATACATAGTTTGCAATCCTGACACTGCCTAGGGTGACACTGCCTACTACATATGAGTAGTGGTCAGTATGTGTAGCTAAGGCTGCGCCAAGCTAGTCGCCCGAGTATGGCTGGATTTGGTGGACGTTCAGGAATGGGGGTGGGTTGTGTGCTGTAGAGGGGATGATGGGTATTCAATTATGAATCCAGGTGTGTTACATTTGGATGGCCCAGTTCTGTCCAGAGCATTCTGTGGGTATGTGCCAGTGACATTTCTGTACATGTGTATTGCACTTTTTAATATTCACGTTTGTGTGATTGTGTTCTACAGTATGGCCTGTCAGGTTGTATTGTGGACGTGTATGATTGTTCTATGTGTTTCTTTCTGATTCACATGCTGCTCCCTCATACACCTCCAGTTCACCTATTGTGCATCCAACACAGTCTCGCCTTTGTGGATTATAACATTACCCATCACTCCCACACACATATTCCAGACACTCCATCCATCCCTTCTTTGGTTGATGACCCATGGCACAGTCAAGGGAACACATTTGCATACACTACATATGTCAGGTACATGTATGGGTGTGAGGGCTACCCTGGCATTTTTCACCTTCCACATGCTGTACATCATGCACATAGATACACACCAGTACTTATCTTTCATGACATGGTAGGTACACCTGGGTAATACCCGTTCAACTTTTACACATCCTGACAAAAATGGCTTGGACCTCATATGGGCGGATTTCTGGCCGACTGCTCTGACCATTGGTAGGGTTACCACCTTTTCATATTGCCAGCATGGGATATTTTCCGGACACAAATCGGATTCTACAGGACGACACATACCCACAGTTGTACTACGGATACTACTTTTGTTTTATGCCTACATGTTGGCTTATTGTTGTAGCAGTTTATATGCTCCGTCTGTTTCGTATACTTGCTTATTCTATTTCTTGTAACATGGTATGTTACATACGGATATTACTATTGTACGTGACTATTACATGCGATGTGGGACATAATTATGTCATACGGTCGCAGGATATTTTATACTTAGAATGGTTTCGGTATGGACACAACTGCCCAGCTGTGTACTATCCCTCACAATGTGGGACAGGTGGTAACCCTGACCATTGTGCTAGACGTAGCTATTGTTGGCACGCTAACATGATGCGTTTCACTTCCACTTGGTATAACTATGTACACTGCATTGGACTATGGGCACATGGTTTAAATTGTCATTTGTTCGAGGAATGGAGACTCGATATTCGCTAACGTGTATTTGTGTTTGCTTCTTGTGTTCACAAGAGCTATCTTGCATTCTTTGCATACGTTTCAGTATCCACGGACACTTGCAGGTTTGATTACTATTGCAGGCAGACTGTAATATTCAGCATTTTAGGTTGCACGTCAACAGCCGACATTTCCACGCCTCCCTGCTGCACTTTGACACGCCCCATGCACTCGCGCTCGTTTCCTATGCACGTGGCTGTGGCGGCAGCATGCCTTCATTAATATGCATATGGTGCTACTGCGCCATCTACACGCTGCACAGTCGGAGCAAGCCTAACGCCGGCCTTGCGCCGAGCTTCATGAATCCCGGGGATAGTAAAAAATGCTTTGAACTTGATTTTGAAGGGACAGTTCTCTAAAGTTATCCATGCATACTAACATGCCCAATGCCATTTCATTGACATTATGATGGAGTTATGCTATAACACATTTTGAGGAAGGGGCCATACAAAGTTTACAGGAGGTGATGTCTACACAGAATATATCAGTGCAATATACATTGTATTCCACTCAGGCCATGGACATACACATTTTTAAAGCTATGTTGCTGTGCTCTTTGTATTTTTCTAAACCATTATGTTGCTTATTGTATTACCTCATTCTTTTGTAAAAGTACCATTTGCACATAGAAGTTTGGTTTTATTATAATAAATGCTATGAGTACTGCAGGTGACACAGACGAGATCACAATTATCTTACTTAGTGTGTAGCATCATTCTCATTTTAAAATGCAAGTGTAGTTCAGGTTTAAGTACAGAAAAAAGAATAGGTGTATTATGACTCCTAAAGATAAACTATCCTTAATGTGGATTCAAATCCGCAATGCTTGGGCTGCAAGTCATAAATTACTTCATTAACACACTGAGCTACTAAGAAGTCACATAACGAATATATTTTCAATATTCAGGACTGTCCAAAGTGCTAACTGAGGCAGACAGTCAACATTCTTGTTTATGTAAGTCTTTATGCATGTAAAATTAAATTTTGAGGTTTTTTTCCATTGGAAGTAGACTGTCATTCAGTGAGAGCCATTGGTGATGGGCCCCAAAATGTAATACCAACCACTGTGTAAAGGATGAAGCCAGTGGGTAGGTGTGTGTGTGTGTGTGTGTGTGTGTGTGTGTGTGTGTGTGTGTGTGTGTGTGTGTGTGTGTGTGTGTGTGTGAGCAGGGCCACTGTTAGCATTTTGGGGGCCCCCAGCAAATGTCAAGTTGGGGGCCTCCTGAGCACTTCCTGTTTAAGTATCACCCTGTCACTGCCAGACTTTCTAGCCATCCTTTTAGCTCATGCTGCAAACTTTTAGGAGTAGTACACACAGACTGGCCTGTAGCTACAATGCTCTTACATTACAACAAGCTTATGTACCACAGTATGTTGGCCCTTCTCATAAAGGGACATTCATAGTTATTGTCATATAGATATAACAAGGATACATTACAACAACTCTGTACACTACTGGACTTAGGTGAAATGGTGCCCTATGGCACTGCCAACTGTTTCAGACCCCCAAAACATGCATACATCCTCCAGTGTTCCCTTTTGTTTCTCCCCATTTTGGGTTCACCGCAACACGCAAGTTACTTTTTTCTTCCATTTCTCATATTTTATTTTCATCTTCAGCTTTTTCAAGAAGCCCTGACTTTACATATGCTTTTTTTTCTTTTTGCACAACTTTTTCATCCAATAATTGCTTGAACAAAAATGATGATTAAAGAAAGAAATGCAGTGTTGCTGTTCAGCTTTAATTTTCTTTGCATCCTTTCAACATACTTTTCCTGACCTAGACAGCACAGTGATAACCATTTAGGAAATAACTCAATTAAGCAACTCTCCCAGATACCATAGGGGTTATTGATGCTCTAGAATGTATTTTAAAGCATTTGCCAAACTTTTAATCCAACAGTAACCTAAACTAAATTCATGAGTAAGAAAAATAATTGCAGTCTTACTTTTTTCTTTCAATGAAGACATACATTTTGCCCAAGGCTTAATGTTCAAAGCTGACAAAATGTTAGCTCACAGTAAACTAACAAGCCAGTTTGTTGTGAGGATACGCAGATCCTGTCTTGGAATACTGCCTGCCTCTCTAATCCCCCAAAAAAGACAGTCACTGCCTATCCCTCTGGTGTTAGATTGGGATGAAAGCAAAGGTACAAATGGCCGGGTCTATATTATATATTCAAAATTTTCAAAACTTCGAATCTCATATGTTCGACAACATATGATCGAAGTTTGAAACTTCAAATATATAATAACACATAAAAAATAAATAAAAAACTTACCTTAATGCTCCGAGCAGGGGGGCAAGTCCCCCTGCACCCCCCCACTTAAATATACCAACTCCAAGATTGCACTTCAGTGCAGTAAAAGGAAATTCTCCCATTCTGCATCGTACAGCGCTGTTACATTTAACCTTCGAACTTTTCAAAGTTCAGTCATATGGTGTCGACCATATGACATTCGAACTTTGAAAAGTTTGTTTATGTAAAAATAACCCAAATGGCCACAGTCATGTATTTCAAGTAATTGCTGTAATACATATACATAGTATGACTCCTCTCTCCTCAACCTTAACACCCAAAGGCAGCCACCTGTATACATACCTGATGTGTGATCATGAGGAAAGTAGGTGTGGTTGATAGCAGAGTCCATTATCAGTTTTATCCTAACAAGGTCATATCACAGCCCTGTTTAGGTTAAAGAGCATAATCAGAAAATTAAATCATTTTTATCTCCTCATTTTTGCTCAACCAGAAACAGCTTTTGTGGTGCCCCCACACAGTCAAGGATGAATAAGGGACCCCCTCTGAATCCATTTATACAGTCTAGAGAGTGGGTGGCCAACAGATTTCTAGAAGATTTAACTGTCTGAATGTTCTGTGATATATTTTACTCCTTACTTTTAAAATATGATTACTTTTTAACTGCATTTTTTTACTGACACCCAGCAGAAAAATGTGTGTGTTCTGGCATTATTGGATGTGTGCACTGATACAAATCAGTGATTTTTTTATACACACACACTCATACACAAGTCACAGCAATACTAGTTTTGTACTTATTTCAGCAAATAACAATACACTGTGCAACACTGGTACTGCCACACCAGATCACTGACTGTTGTTTAGCAGTTATCAAACAGCAGGAGTAAGTCACTTTATCTCTTTGACGAGTAAATGAATACCTGTCACTGTCCCTGATTTCACAGATATTCCTTGATTTTTGCCTCATAATTTTGCTCTGTCCTGCATAAAAAAAAATAAAATTAAAAGTTTTACTTGCAGGCAAATCATTAAAGATTAGACAGTCAGTAAATCCAGACATCATAGTTTTATACTTCTTATTGTCCAAAAAATGCATGTTGATGCAACATGGGGTATTCTAGTA